>NW_024412414.1:18119246-18172238 GCF_014898765.1 Herpailurus yagouaroundi | reverse complement strand
AATAGTTGTACCCTATTCCCTATGATTCTGGTGGGTCTGGCGAACATGTATCTCACACACTTGGCCTGTTAGAGGATGTCCCTCCTGCCGTTGGTCATCCTGATTGGCTGGGAGATGAGGGGATGATCCAAGTTGGGTCGTTCAGTGTCTTGCCCTAGATTTCTCCAGTGGTGAGAGCCGGGGACATTCGTTCAGGGTTCACAGATAGAGCACGGCCTGTGGTCAGCTTCCGTACCGCACAGAGGAAAACAAGCCTCATAATCAAAATATTGAGCAGCTGGTATGCCACAGACAGACAGCAGGTAGTCCGAATTGGACGCTGAGCAGAAACAGTGACTCTACCATACAGCTGTGTGCCAGCCGTGTTGCAGCTGCAGCAACCTTCCTCTGCTACGAAGGCGTGAGGTTTCTACGCAGGGAGATGCCAGGGTTTGGAGTGGGAGGGAGGAGAGTCCGCCCTTTGAGTCCAATTCTTGATGTGTCTCATCTTGGTCTCTTCTTGAGTATCTTTCCTCCTCTTAAGCGACAGGCCTATTCGAGCCTAGGAACACATGTTTGGAAACATCCCCAGTTGGGGAAAGCTGTGTTCAATGTTAGTGACCCCTCTCTCTCTCTCTCTCTGTTAAGCTGTGATTTCTGCATTTGAGACTTGCAGGCAGTCAAGCCTGAAGGCAAATTTCCTTTGATCAAAAAAATGAGACAAATGCTATAAAACTTACCCAAGTCATTTTCCAATGACCTGGAGAAACCATCCCTTTTTGGCATCTTCGATTACACTGGGCTTGGTGGAAGCACAAAAACTCTAATTTTGCATCTCTTCTAGCCCCAGGGAGATGTCATTTTTCTCTCTAATACCAGAGTGGCTTGGAGTCCTAATTTTACCTGCGAGATGACAGAAGAGTTTAGAACATGTCTTTGACATGTCACATGACGCTCACGAAGCCACGGCAACGATTTGTCCAGCCCCTGCTTCTGTCTCGAGAACCATCTCGCCTATACGTTGCCCCACACTTGGCAGCTTCAGACGTACAGATCTTACAGATTCTTGAACTTGGAATGCTCTTTTCTACCCTAGGGACTTCACACATGCTGTTCTCTCTCTGAAGTCCCCCCTCCCCCACCCTGTAGTACACTCAGTAGGGCTAGTTGAGTACCAAAGACAGAAAGCCACCTCATGCTGGCATATACAAGAAAATTTACTGGCTCAAATGATGGCAAATCCAGGAGTTTATCTCTACCTTCGGGCCTGGCTAGATCCGGGAGCTCAAATGAGGTATCAGTATATCTCTAATTCTTATTCCCAGTTTTGGATTTTAGGTCCCTTCTTGGATTCCCATCTTGGTCTCCGTTTCAGCTGTCAGTATTATTCTGAGCTTCCACCTCTTTCTCTTTTGTTTCTGTTTTTTTTTTTTTTTTTTCTTTCTATTCTTTAGATGGACCTTTTTCACAGCAAAAGTAGCCACTCGTAGCTCTAGGCTGATGTCCTAGCCAGTCAGTAAGACCTTCCGGAAAAGTATTTCTCTCAGTAGTTTTAATGGAAGTCTGGGAATGCGCACTGAGCGCGGAAGTTGAAGATGCTGGTGTTGCTGAAGTATCACTGACGGGGTGGGAAGGGGCGTCCCCTCCAAAGAAAAATTAGGGCGCTATACTTGAAGAATGGAAACGAATACTGGTGAATTCAGTCCTGAAAAGTCCACCTAGCTGATTCATAGTCATCTTTTAGGTCTCAACTCAGCCTCTTGTCTTTGCAGACCTGTTCGCCGAGCCCTTCTCTCCAAAGCACATCTCTCTCTGTGTTACACATTCTTGTAACATGTGGAATTTTCTGTTTCTGTTTGAAGTTACTTGACACAATCCTGGCCCCCAGCTGGAGTGTCAAAGACAGGAGGGTGGGCCCCGGGCTCAGTTTTTTTCTCAACAGTATCCCATTTACTAAGAATCCATTCAGTGGCTTGTTACGTAATACACTATCTTGCTTAGTCATGGTAACTGTCCTGTAATGTGAAAATTTTCACTAAAGCTCAGAGAGGTTTAAGTAACTCGCCCAATGTCGTGCAGGCATCAGGAAGGCAGGGATGCTGAAACCCCATGTATCAGACTCTACTTCCAGGCCTATGTGCTCCAGCTTCTGGCCTCATTCCCCACCAGGCGCCTTCGGATTGGTCCTACAAGCAACAAGACAGAGCGAACCTTGTCCTCATGGAGCTCACTGTTGCTCTAGCATCTTCTCCAGACACACTGGTGTGGGATTCTAGATATAGAGGTGATTATCTTTCAGAAAGATTTTTTTTTTAATTTTTTTTTTTTAACGTTTATTTATTTTTTTGGGACAGAGACAGACAGAGCATGAACGGGGGAGGGGCAGAGAGAGAGGGAGACACAGAATCGGAAACAGGCTCCAGGCTCTGAGCCATCAGCCCAGAGCCTGACGCAGGGCTCGAACTCATGGACCGCGAGATCGTGACCTGGCTGAAGTCGGACGCTTAACCGACTGCGCCACCCAGGCGCCCCTAGAAAGATTTTTAATGTACCTCATAAGAAAGACCCAAGGAGGGAGTAGGGCCGTTGACAGGAGCAGGCCGTCAGCAGAAATAGTCCTCTTTGAGGTGAGGCAAGTCAGAAAGACCCCATGATGCACAGGAGATTCAGAGTCTTTGTTCTCCCCTCAGGCATTGTTCTCCTGCCATTGTGTCTAATAGTGGGCACCACCGGTATGGGATTCACACGTAAATGGTTTCCTCTGTATTATCTGACAACTTTGTAATATCCTCAAAATGAACATCAGTGATTCTCTTTTGAAGCCTAGAGCTTTAAAATCATGGGATCATATTTGCTACCTTTCTGTGAGACCCTTCCTTTTGCTGAGAGGCTCTTTGGAGGTAGGGAGCATGGGCAGCACTCACACAGGGGTTGCAGAGGAAACCATGGACTCAAATGCTGACCCTGCAGAGCCTTCCCCATGGGACCCGGAGTGGGTTACTGAGGAAACCTCAGTGTCCTCATGTGCAACCTGTCAGTGACCCTTGCCACCTTGCAGGTTTGGTGTGACAGTCTTTGAAGTGACCCTTGGTTTGGTTGGCCTTGAAATTCATAGGCGGCTTTACATGGCAGGTTGTGGAATGTGACTGCAGGGGCTCGTGCCACCTGTAGCCTTCCCAGTAGTGTGACATTGTTTCCTCCACTCAGCAGATGGGAGCATCTATCCGTGGTCCTCATGCTGGAGGGTGGAGGACAGCAACGAACCGTACAGGGAGTGTTTCTGCCCTTGCAGTTGGAGGGAAATGTGCCATAAGAAAAAACATGAATATATCATGTTGAGAGGTGCTAAGCACGATGGGAACAATCAAGTGGGCAAGGGGATGTGGAATGTAGAGGCTAGAGTGGGCACTTAGGGTGCCGTTTACAGTGCGTGGTCAGGAAAGCCCTCTTTGCTGTGGCCTTTGAAGGAGGGAGGATGTGAGCCAGGAAAAGAAGGTCCACCATGATGGGAATAGAAACACTGAGCCTGGAGGCAGAGTGGGGTTGGTGCCCAGGAAATGCACGGTGTGGCCAATGTGGCTGGGAAAGGGGCGGGGGCGGGGAGGGGGGGAGAGAAGCCTTTTGCTCACCTGAGTGTGAAACTGATTTTGCACCACGTCCCCAAGTCTTGTCAAGCTGGACTGTGTACAGCACTCAGATCCGTTAATAAGCATTAGAATTATGATGTTGCCATATGCTTGATACAGGGGAACTGCAGGGATGACTTTATTTCGTGTCCTTCTATACCTTTCTTGCTAACTCTGCCGGGAAGTCCCATGCCGCTGACATCCCAGCTTTATTGCCTCTGCTTAGAACTTTCTCCTCCTCCTTCCACGCTGGCATGCTCTCCTTCATCCTTTGGGTTCCCGTTAAACGTGCTCTGGGATGCTTCCCTGATCGCCCCCAGCACGATTCCGTGGTGTTCCTAAATACTCCTGCCCTTCCCTTCTCCTTAGCACTTACTGCATTGCAGGGCACCCTGAACGTTCAAGAGCTCTCTTCCCAGTGAACCGTTGGGTACTGTGAGGCCAAGGCTGTGTTTGTCTGAGTTCCAGTTGTACATCCAGGGTCGAGTGTGAACAAGTCATTTAATGTTTCTTTGTGGGTAGATGGATGACTAGAAGCATGCATGCCTGCTAGTGAAATGTGTTCCTAACGGGGCATGTTACCAGGCAGAGTTCAAGTAGATGATTATTACAATATTGGTGAAATATGGAGTCCCACACGAACCCTCTTGGGCTGAGACCATAGATTTCATCAAGAGAAGTCCCCAAGGGGGCACATGTTATTAAATGGTGAGAATTTTAAAATCAGAAGGAACCCTTTTTGTCATGTAGTTAAATGTCCTCAATTGACAGAAAGAGGAAGCACGGGACCAGAGAGAGGAAGTGACTTGTCAAGGTCAATCAGGTTGTGTGATAGTCAGGGCTGAGATGGTAATCGGGCATTTGGATTCTCTAGCATTTGATTCAAAGAGTGTGCTTCGTGTGGTCTCCTTCAAGCGTCCCAGGATCCAAACACTGACATGCTATACTGGGTCATAGGTAGATCAATCCCGTGCTTGGGAGGGACGGTTACGGTATGTTCTTGGGTTTGGATGTTTTAGACTTGGTGCATTTTGTGGGTAGGAAACCGCCACTTGGATGCGAAGTACTTCTGAAAGGATTTCAGTTTCTGGAACAGACATACAATGCTGCGACTTGCTGAGCCAATTTTTTCCCCCATCCATAGAGTCCTAAAGTAGCAAGCTTGATTTGAAAATAAAGTATTAGTAAACATTTGAAAGTGAGGAACAAATTATTCCCAGAACACTTAGCTCCTTCCTTCAAATACACACTTGAAAACTGCTAAGATTCTATTCCGTGAGAATGCTTGAATCTCTCCCTAAATCATAACACGAGTAAACTTACCGAAATATTTTTACAATTTTATTAGAGGTTTTAATTCACTGCTTTATCTATCTCTGTTAGACTGCAAAATAGCTTTAAATATTCAAGTGGTAATTAATGAATCTTTTATGTTGCAAATCAAACATTTTCATCTGTGCGCTGGTGGAGTAGCAGTGAGGAAGGATTTCAGGAATAATTGTTTCTCCCAATTCCACACTGTTGACTAGCTCGTGCCTTGTGTTTGAGGAGTGGGTTTCCCTTTGTTGCCTAGTGGGGCTCATGCTCAGCATGGACGATGTCTGCTGTCTTTCTGGAGGTCAGGATTTCTTATGTGTTTCCTGCCAGAGACATTCCCGACTGGATGGAAAGTCTTTGAATGTGGAATTTTTGCTTGAGTGCAAAATAATAAAAAGCATGTGTATGTTAAAAAAGGATCAGCTTAATGGCAAATGAGCATTGGCTTACGTTAATATTCTATTACAGTAAAAACTTCTATTTAATAAATTTTCTCCAGACTTTTTTTTTCCTCCCAGAATCTAACGTATTTTTCTAAGTGGCTTGCCAACCTAAAGAAAGTATATATGATACATTTGATTTATGTTAAGTCAATAACACGCACAAGCCATTTAAAATTGTATTTTAAGTGTGGAAATAGCAACCCAAGGAAACACATATAGTACTATATATTCAGAAGGGAGAAGTGTTAGCTTTTCAGGGGCTGAAATGCCTTGTAAATATTATTCTATTTAAAAGAGATTTTAAAAATGTGGTGCTTTTCTGTCAGATGGCAATAAAGCAAGGCTGAAATCCTGTCCTATAGTTCAAAACCAACAATCAAGCTGGTCTTAAAGACTTCACATGACAAAATCATTTTCCTTTCCTCTCTCTCTCTGCCACTCATGAGAAATGATTCAGGGAGAGAGCAGCTCTCCAGAACGTTCACCGAACGACTGACAAAGTCTTCATTGGAAGGCACCCCGTGTTCCTCCACGGCCCTAATTAATACTGGACTTGGTGACATTTATGTATCAGGGCAATAAGCTAAACAGGAAACAATTTATGTCACCTAAAGCTTTTTAACAAATCGATGCAACTATTTGTAATTGCTTGTTTCACAAGATGAAAAGTGCTAAGGCCTGATCTTCGCCCACGGATTTGTGGTCAACCTGACCCGAGCTTCCGTTGTTTAAAAAAAAAAAAAGAAGGGGGGGGGGTGGCAGTTGGTGATCTGCACTGACTTCCATCAAGTAATCCATATTGCTAATATTTCTGGAATTTTAATGTAGTTACAATTTATAGCCGATCAAATGTGGTTACCTAAATTGCTGTTGCTAGTAGACAGTTTAACTGTCTTTATTAATTACAGTATAATTTAATGTTTGAGTACCGGCACTTGTGTTGGTCATTTTTACAGTCAGAGCAGTTACCGGCCTTATGACGAACCATTTTAGCATTTTCAATGGAAATTTGCTAATATGATGAGTGATAAAAATGTCACACGCTGGTAAATAATGATTATTGCTTTGGCTGAAATTAATTCTTGAAAGGCCGGTTACCTTCAAATTAACATTATAACTTGGAAGCTTGTCTTTTTCCCATCCCCTATATTCTTGGTAGAAGCCAAAAAAAAAAAAAAAAAAAAAAAAAAAAAAAAAGGAACACTGACCATTCTGAATGTATATATATATGTGTATATATATATATATATACATACATACATATATATATGTATATATATAGTATTAAGCATCGAATGTCATTTTGCAATCAGAGTGGAAATAAGACGACATAGGGTTTGTTTGTTTTTTCAATAAAATACTGTTTAAAAATAAATAAAAGTAGGTTATATCTAGAGTGATGGCTTTCTAATCCAAATATTGTCCCAGTTAAACCAGTGTTTTTGTAGGTAATTTAATTTCCCTCCAATGTGAATTCTGTCTTAAACCTTTCATCAATCAGTCAATGCCTTAAATGAAGGTTTTGAGACCCAACTTCACTTTAATAAAGAATACTTTTATTTGACTCTACTACAATGAAGATGAAAGACAAATCATGATTACTACCCTCTACGTAAATATGTAATATCAAAGAACGCAAAATCTAGTAAGTCAAGAATGACTAATTATACTTTGTTTTGGTCTTTTTGATGGGGGGGGTGGGAGTGGAGGACGGGGACACGGGGAGTTAGTATATTGTAGCTGTTTGTGTTGGTGTGAAATTAGTCTAAGACTCGAGGCTCCTAATATATAAAGGCCTCCATTTAAACGAACCAGTATTTTGGGTTTCCTGCCTCATTTCTCTGAGCAACAAGCCTTAAATGAGTGAGCAAAGGAGCACGTTCCTGCTTCAGAAGAATTCCAGAAATACAACTAAAAAGGGACTGTGCATACAGCCTTCACTAACGCATGGTCATACTTGGTTTGGGTCCTTCACCTTATTCAAATATGTGTACATATTTAATTTTACCAACTGCATATGCTGTAAGCAGTATTTATGTGTAAGCCTGGCATTTAAAGGAATTTCAATTAACCCTAATATTCTATTCTTAGCAGCTAGATGAGAATTAAGGGTTCAAATGTTTTATTAATTATCAGACTAGAGGGCTTCTAGACTGTAGCATAACTGTTAATGAAAAGAGGACACTACTTTGCAACTTAATAGCAAAACCTATATTAAAAAAATTTTTTTCCCCCTAAGACGGGCTTTTCAAAACAATGCTCGGAAGGCACGTTTACGTGTTCCTCACCGGCAGCCGGTGTTTGGCCGAACAGCAGCTTGGTTAATTTTCAAGTCCTCTTTTGGCTTGTGCTACGCTCTGAATTACATCCAGAAGGGTTTTATGTTACTACGGTTTGGCCACTTCAAGTGCTGTTTTCAATATACCAATTTAATTTTTACTGAAAGATGATGCCCCTTCTCATCGATCCTTACAATACACACGACATAATAATTTAAAAGACAAATAGCAGGTTTTTTGCTTTTTTGTTTTTATCAAGGTATGCGGTGACACAAATCTTGAAATCAAGATGGTATTTCTGGAATATTTAGTTCCTCGTGCTTCACTGTTTGCTGTAGTGGATGTGGTTATCTCGCATACTTTTGATAGAATATTTTTATAAAATCATTTGTTCTAATCTAAGCATTTATCATTATATGCAAAAAGATTTCTTGATGAGAATATTATAGACGGTGCATGTTTTTGACATTAGCATTTTATTTGGATGACTAATCTTGCAGATGTGAAATTTTAATGAATTATTCATGAAATTGCTTTCCTGTGAAATTTTAGTTTGCTCTTAATGCTAGTTATTAAACATTTTGTGGGTTTTTTTTTTTTCTGGATAAAATTTGATGAAGAAAAAGAAGGGTGCACTTCCTTGGGAGAAAAGGTAGCTTCTATAGCTTTTGGTTTTTTTCCAGTTCTCTAAGTGGAAACTCGGGACTTTGAAACCGTGAGGATGAGAGCTTCAGCCCTCTGTGATGATGAAAGCTTTTAGTTAAGATTGATTTTAATTCTGTGTTGCAAGCAGCTGGTGATAAACCTAAGGCAGATGCCTAACATACAGTATCAGCAGGTCAGAAGGGGAAAGAAACTTAGGCTGTGGCGACTTTTTACTACCAGTGTGAACAAACAGCATTTTTATTGCATTTGAGAATGCGATAATGTCAGTCATGAGTACTGACTACACAACATTTTTTTTTTTTTTTATTGTCTGTATCCACAGACACGGAATGATGGAATTACAGTTGATGTCAAGGAATGAGTTTCTTTTATGCCTTATCAAAACAAAACAAAACAGAAAAAAAAAAAAATTCTTGTTACTGGCAGCACATATCCACGAAGCACCGTGCTCATAGTCCGGACTAGACCATCTTCATCAAGGCTTCTGGGTAGCAGAGATCGTGGGAACTACACCGGCCCCATAAAATGCCTTTAGAATTTTAAGTCTCATTCTCAGGATAAAAAAGCGAAACCGACATTCAAAAACATCCAAAATATCAAGAGGGTATATATACCATTAACCAACAGGTACCCAAAAGATTCAAAATCCTTACAAGCATGTTCTTCTTTGTACCCTTGGAAACGGAGCTCAGCGGGAATGTGGAAAGGAGAGGAGATATTTTTTTAACTTTTTTTTCCCCCCCACAATAAAATAGCTAGTGATTTACATCAATCAGATTTTGGGTTAAGAATCCAAGGTATTCTTTCCTAGGTCTGACGGAATGCTGGCTGTAATGTTAGCGCTGTCCGAGGGTGGCAAGGTTGGCGGTCACTCTTCGTGGACAGAAGCCTTGATATTTCATTTCACTGCTGGTTTTCAACGCGGGCAGCGTCACTTGTCTTACAAGGACAGACTCTAGGGACAAGTAGGATGGATTCTCATTCCTGACAGTGCATTTGCCCGATACAAGGGACTGTCTCCCTAATGTACGCTTTTCTTTGGAGAAAAAAAAAAAAAAGAAAAGGAAAAGTAACAAATTGTCTTTACATCTTGGCACCTTGTAAAGTTTTTTTTTTTTTTTTTATACAAAAAAGTTCAATAGCTTTGACAACTCCCCATTATTAATCACTACTTCACTGATAAACTTTGAAAGTGTGACCCTGGAATTTCATCATGCAAAATATTTACTGCAGCAGGAGAAAACATTTTTTTAAACAGCATTTTTTTTTTTCTCTTTTCAAATGTATGAACTTGTTTAAGATAGCCAGGAAGGCAGTGGTGGGATAAACACAAGGGATAGGAATGTATCAAAAAACAGATTAACACACACGCGCACGCACACACACACGAATCTGTACAAAATGCTCTGATGAGAACAGAAAAAAAAAAATCTGTCAACTATGTTACAATTTAAAAGGAAAAAAAAAAAAAGGTTAGGGAATTTCTCCCTCCCACATGTCAGGAAATGTCATCCAATATTCTTAAAGCAAGGATAACTAAATAAAATACATGTGCAGCAAATTCTGCAATTCCATTACATACAGTAGTTTTTTCCCAAAGCTATTTTTTTTTTTTTTTTAGTATCGTTAATATAAAGCAGTTGCACAAAAAGCAAAGGTGTTTTGACAAACAGGTGTATGCATTTATTCCTTTTTAGGAACAATATCTAAAAAAAGAACCGCCCTCTGCCCTCCCCCAAAAAAGACAAAGATTCACACAAGACACATTGGAATATATGTACAACATAATAAACCCCATCCTAAAGAAGCGACTGGAATAACCCCCCCCCCCCAAGGGATACAGAATCAGAATTGTAAAAATCATAGTGAAGTTTGCTTGCTGTAAAGCCTGAGAATTTTTTTTTTCAATTGGTTCTTCTGCAGGGTTGGGAGACCTGCAAAGATATGTAAAATCTAATTTTTCTTTTTTTTTTTTTTTTTTTGCTACAGTCTTTAGACTAAGCATGCAAGACATACGACTAAGTGCAACTGAGTGAAATGTATTTTTTTTTTATTTTCATCATTCCCTAAAGGTTTGAACTGAGGTATGCGTACTAACAGTTTCTCATGCTGTTATCTTTACTCATGTCTAGCTACACATGCTGAGAATGAACTAATCTACCAGATTTTTATCCTCTTTTGAATACCAAACGAACCAGCAACCACTCAGTTTAGAAGCACAGGGCCCCCTTCCCATGACCCTGTCTGGCTACTGCCTGCACATCATGAAGCTGCCTGGAAAAGTTAAAAAAAAAAAAAAAAGTCTCGAGTGACCACAGACTGCCCTTTATACAGAAAGCACAGTGAAGCTTCAAAAGAAATGGCCAAAGAAGTTTTTGTACCAAGCTCATGAGTGGACGGGAGTGTTACTTTTTTTTTTTTTTTTCTTTCAATGGCAAATGCTGACCAAAGCCTAATTAGAAAAAAAGGAAGGAAAAAGGAAAACATTTAAAAAAAAAAAAAAAAAAAACCAACAAAAAACCGGAAGATATATGCCAAGACAAAGCATACTTCATGCAGTGATCCTAGCACGGTCCTTAAAACCAAAGTGGCATACCTCTTTCTGTAAAAAGAAAAACAAAAATGTATTCTAGAAATGTGCCTGTGATTTAGTTCCAACGTAGAAGCTTTTGTTTTCTTTACATTTTTTCGTAACTGTCTCCTTTACTGGTTACCCCTAATCTTCAGTGGCATCCATTCAGGTTTTTGAGATGGGACTCCCTTCCTTCTTTCGCTCCTGTAACACTGTGCCCCATTTTCACCTTCAGCAGCCCCATAATCTCTCTTTAGGAATTTTGGTCTCTGTCGAGGTACAGAAGAAGAAAAAAAAAAATAACAAAAATAACAACTTTGGTTCCATTACCTACTTGGTCTTCTAAATTTATTCTATGAAGAAGGAGCAGTTCTCTTTCTCAGGTTAGCAATAGCCTATAACTCATCAATTGCCTCTAAAATTCTTTCGCCTCCTTTGATCAACAATAAGAGGATATTTGGCTTCATCAGATAAAGCATAAAACAGAGAACATAATTTACCTTTGTGTAATATCTTTGGTAATTTTAGAAAAAAAGGTACAAAGAATATAAATTAAGCTCCAAAAGGCTCTCAAACTAAAACAAAAGCTACGGTCCTAGATAAATAAATGAGTGACAGGAAAGTGGGTGCAGAGTGGAAGCACTGAGGGGTTCCTAAGGACTGAGGTTGTACTGACCGATGGCCGTCACGTTCGGCATATGCCACGTTTCTTTCTCCAAACGCTCAGGAGCGCCATGCACCCCCCGTCTCCTCGATGTCTTCTACTGTTAGTTTTGGATACTGCCTTGGTGGGATAATATTGCATAACAAACTCAACTGCAGTACCGAATTTGCACATTTGAAATTAACACTTTAGCATTTGCTGAACTCAGTCCTCATTAACTTCCATCACAAATTCAATCTGAAATCTAATTTGCATTCAAACAGATTAATGCCACCAAGCAGGTCTGGACTGATGTTTAAATTCAGCGCCGCCAACCACTTTTCAGCAGAGTTGCTCAGGGAAGCCAGCTTTTTGGCCATTTTGCAAACAAAGCAACCCAGCCTGGTTTTAACATCAGAGAGCTTGTGGCCCATGGCAACTTGGTTACCCGAGGGAGAGCCTTCCACAGCCACACTGTCCATCTAGCAGGAGAATCTGGGGGGGGGCGGGGGGGGGAGTGCTGCCTATGTGTCCTTGTGCTCGCAGAATGCTGTGGCATTTACTGACGATGATGGTAGCTGCAAAAAACAAAACAAAAAAAAGAAACTGAAACCACCCCCTTCCCACCTCCAATACTGCTTCGTGGAATGAATCTGCATTGTTCCTAGGGTATCTCTCTCTCTTTTTTTTTTTTTCTGTCATTCATTCTCTTTCTGGCAGGACTTCAGGTCTGTGTGAGAGGACCTTCATGTGTAGAGAGTGCAGCATTTGGGACCTTTTTTGAAAAAGACCAAAACGGAATGTTTTCTGACTTTAGAAAAAACGTGGTGATGTCTGAAGGAAAATGGAATGAGTGACAGAAAACTACAAACGAGAAATGACATTCAGCTTTGTATAATAAAAACACCTATTAACATTCATCACAAGGTACAGAAAACTTTAAGCCTCCAGGAGGCCGTGGGCCCAAATGGAGGCCTGAGGTCAGAACTTAAAATGGTATAGTAGAAGCAAAAAAAAAAAAAAAAAAAAAAAAAAAAAAAAAAAAAAAAAAAGCAATACATTAAAAAGTTTGGGATAATTACTTTTTTAACCCCCTCCCCCCAATACACACACAAAGGCCTTCCCCATCCCAACTGGAAGCAAAACAAAAACGAAAAAAAAAAAAAAAAGGGAGTAAAGGCAGTGATAATCAACATGCAGTACTGTGCAAATAGGTCGTCCATTGGAATCCTTAAATTCTGGGCAGAGGCTTGGTCTGCAGCTTAGACGCACATGCTCAGTTGGGTGTCCTCGGTGTCCCACGTCGGCAGGACGGCAGTTCAAAGTCTGCTGCTAAAAGTGAATCAGTTTAGCAAATTTACAACACTGATGTTGACTGTTAGGAGAGGAAAATCCCAAGTACCAAACAAGTCCATCCAATGCACAGAGTACAAATTCCTTTTTTCAACAAAAAGTAGAAAAATCAAAAATACTCCCAAATGGGATTCTTGATGGCACTCAGAGTTAACACGTTTCAGAGTTGTCCGAATGGAGTGAAAATCCTCCAGACTGTACAACAAATGGAGAACAATTTCACTGCTGACTTTTGACGTGTTTTTCCCCCCCAATCTTCGTTCTTGGGGTTGGCCTGCCCAGAGACGCTCACTCCATGTCCTCATTTACGGGTTCGTCTTCGTAATCTCGGTCGTGGTCAAAATCTGGACTGTGGTTGGCTGTTGTCACTAAGGATAGAGGCCCTTCAGCTTCCTCTGGGTCGAGGGGCTCTTCTTTGACGTGCACAGGATGCCTGGAAGGAAGGAAAACAGGTTCACTTCACGGAAGGCCCTTCCCGACCAGGGCAAGTTGGGGGTGGGGGCAGCAAAAGCCTCCCTAGATGGAGGACTGGGTGGTGGCCATTTAAATTCAAACGAATGAAAACTTCATGCCATTTAAAATTGCGTTTCTCAGTGCCACATTCCAAGTGCTCAAGGGCCCCGTGTGGCCCGTGGCTACCATACTGGATGGCAGAGAGAGAAACACTTCCATCAGGGCAGAAGGTTCCTGTGGGGCAGTGCTGTTCTACAGTCCCTGGCCAGAGCAGCCTCTCCCGCAGGGGTGCGTTTCACACTTTAAAGCGCACTCAGATCACCTTGCGCTCCTGTTAAAGTGCCGCGTGTGTCTCAGCAGGGGTGGCATGGGGCCTGAGACTCTGCATGTCTGACAAGCTCCCACGCCATGCTGCTGGTCCGAGGAGGACCATACTCCGAGTACCAGATAACAGGCCCCGCAGGGGCATCCTGGGTGGAAGAATACAAATCTTGGAAGAATTACGTGAAATAAGAATCTGCACTACAATGGTGTTTTGTGGGGACCACAGAGTGCGGGAGGCTGGGCTAATCATGGCTTGCTGTGTGTTCTGCTTTGCTAGTTAACATGCAGAACCTGTGAAAGAAGTCTCCAGAGACCGACCCCAAGCGAGGTTCTATCATTAATCAACTTCAAGCAAACACAGCAAAGAGACACCATGATACATGCTTGAAACTCCAAATTAATGCATATTTTTACAAACTGTCAATAAGGCGAGAAAAGCCCTGCCAGGAAACACAAATGGAGAGGAAAAGGCTCGCCCAACACAACAATATGATAAGAAAGCAGAGCCCCAATCAGAATAATAACGCTGTCAGCTGTAAACAAGGCAAAACAAGAGGCCCGGCTGGTAGCGGCCACCGGGACGCCGTAGCCTGTGACGAGATCTGCCAACTTTCTCATTATGGACCCGCACAGGGTTCACCTGAAGGGGACTGCGGGGGATCACGCGAAACCACGGGGCTAACAATTGAGAAATGTTGTTCGTAAATCATATTTACAACCGATCCTTTGCAAATACAAATTACTTTCTGTTGCAAGCCTTTTGATATGTAAAAGAACCATTCAAGTTAAAATGGTCCCATCGCTGGGACAAGCTGCAGAAGGGAGGATTTTTTAATTGACATTATCAAGTATTAGTAATAAGAGGTGGTACTGGGGATGGCCGACTTCCTAAATAATTGATGTACGCAAACCCCAAAGGCCACTCGAACCATTTAAAAACAAACAGGAGTGCTTTGGACTGCCCTTGATGATGTGAACCTTCAGAAAACCAACTGACTCTAAAATTAGCACAGCCTAGAGAGGGTTTGGGGGTAGATGTCAGGGTAAATAGCTTTTAAAAAAATGGTGCCCATGTTCTTCAAAATGATTTGCAAAACGAAATTTATCGAAGTTGTAATACAGCCCATTTGACGGGTCGTGCTCCGTCTGGTTTTAGTTTCTTTAATGGTCCTACTTATTTGTGTTTGTACAGTGAGGCCGAGGAATGGCTGTGTAATTGAAGAGCCCCCGTGAAAAGTGAAGATGGGGTTCACAGATCAGTAGGAACTTCAATAAGGAAATGGCAGAGCATTGAAACCTCCCAGGATACCTTTGAAGCCAGCCCTCGGAGGAAACCCTCTATTCTTCTGGGAAGAAATTAGGTGCAGTGACGATGACCCCTTTAGAAAACAATCACCCAAAATCCCAAATTAAGGTAGGTTTTTTGTTTTTGCCTATTCTCTCCCATGGGGGTAATATTTTTACATACTGCATGCATAATGGAAATAAGATGATTTTGCTAGCTTTTTCAGTTGTAATTTTTATGGCTGTATGAGATCCCTTGTGCGGACCCATCAGTCCCTTAATACTGGGTGTTTCGTGACGGTCTTTTTTTTTTTCTCCTTTCTTCTGCTCTTTGAATAATAGAGTAACCACTTTTATCCATTAATCTTCCTATTTCTGCTGATTTACCTCCTCAGGATAAATTTCTAAGAATGAAATTCTGGGAGCAAAGGCCAAAAACATCTTTATGGTTCTTATGATTTATTATAGTATTAATTTCCAAAGGGGCTGTATCAATTTAGATTCAACTTCATCAGCTCCGAGCATGACTTTTATTTTTATTTAAAGAAAAAAAAATTTTTTTGTTAATGTTTGTTTATTTTTGAGAAAAAGAGCATGAGCGTGGGAGGGGCAGAGAGAGAGGGAGACACAGAATCCGAAGCAGGCTCCAGGCTCTAGGCTCTGAGCAGTCAGCAAAGAGCCCTTTGCGGGGCTTTAACCCACAAACTGCGAAGGTCATGACCTGAGCTGGAGTCGGATGTTCAACTGACTGGGCCACCCAGATGCCCCCCCCAAGCGTTACTTTAAAATATTTTGTTGCTTAGCAAGTGTAAGGTAAGCGCAGGTTACTTTAAATTGCGCTCCCTGGATCACTGACAGTGGTGAACGTTTCTTCATATTTCAGTATCCTATTTTCACTATTCAATAGCAGTGTTACTTCACAAATTACCCCCTCTTCTCCACTGATTCACGTTTGGCAAGAAATGTATCTGTGTGTTACCAAGTCCTGTATTGAAGTTCACTGTAGTATCCTGGATCATCGTTTTCGCACTTTTCCTTCTTTTATGCTTAACTATTCATCTATTCAGGTTTATAAACCTGAATTTGAGTTTGGGAGGGGGTGGGAAGACTGAGAAATAGAATATTCTTGAGGAAGTTCTTGCCTTGTAATTTTTGACTCTGACGACTGTTTCGCTAGGCACAAAAACAAACCAGATACAGTGTAAGTCTCCCCAAACACAGGTCACGTTAGAGAATATTTTGTTTTCCCCTGAAAATTGCAGCTGAAGTCAAGCATGATTATTGACCAACCCCAAGACACAGGTTAAGACCCTATCGTGCATGCTGGCTTGCCCCAGTGCCTAACGCGGAGCCCGTCCCCGACGAGATGCTAGCTCACTGACGAGATCTGTGTGACAGCCTTGACAACACAACTGAGTTAGATATTAAGGCTCCTTAAAGCTCCAGAGAAATGCAATCCAGCCTCACAACATTTCTTCGTACCAGCAGATCCCCCCCGAGTGTGGCAAATGCAGTCACACGGGCATATGGCGCTTCAGAGAATCCAAGAGAATGGATTTCCAAGCAAGATACATTTCAGGTGAGATGCAAACTATTTAAGATACTATTCTTCACATACAAGTGCGTGTCTCCTGGAAATCGGAACTGCACGGGTGCGCCATCTTGCACGTCACCCCGCTGCCCCACCTTTCTCTCCATCTCCTACTTGCCAAACAGTTCCCGATGGAAAGAAACTGTGTGCAAAACCACACACTTCCCTTCTTACATCTGAGTAATTCCTTTGTTTAGCCACTCTGGGAACATGACAGTTTTTAACTAAAGCTGACTGGTGTTTAGAGGCATTGTGTTCTGAGGGTGTGTGCACAGCATGGAGTATTTTGCTTTGTAGCTCCGTTGGTTCCTATCGGGATAAAAGTGTAATGCCCCAGAGCCATAATTATGGGAGTACTTTCTAGTGTTTCAAAGGGGAAACAAAATGGGGTAGTAGTGGCGTGTCACGGGAAGGCTAAGAACGGGGAGCTCGGTTTCAACACTAGATCGAAGCTTGGGCTGCCGGTCCTAACAAGGTTCTTTAAGCCACGCTATAAAGTTTACAGCTTGATTTATTCCAACAGACTAGAACAGTTAAGAAGCCATTTGCATCATAGCCGGGTAATGCATACTGCACAAGAAGGAAAACTGTGTCATTACAGAAGTCGCTTAATGGAAACAGAGGGTCAAAAAGAGTAACATTCTGTGACACTGGGAGCGGGCACAAGGGCGATGCTGTTAACACACAATTATATTTAGCAAAGAGCGCAAACCGGGGAGATGTGAGCAACGGCGTGCGTCATGACATCTGTACACAGGGTTTCCTTAAACACAGCAGAAAACAACGGAAACCTTCATTTCGTTAAAAATTAAGCCGCTTGTGATAGATGGTTTCTGGTAATGCTGGGGTTCATTCAAAGTTAGGAACTTGGGAGGGGCTTTATCTCGTACAGTAAAATTAGCCTCATTCTCCACTGTTGCCCGAGGCTCTGATCCAAATATCTTTCTCTCTTCAGTAATCCTTTGCACTACGTTAACAGGAATGTATATCCACCAGCCCTTTGGAGTGCAGATAGATTGTGAGGAATAGTCTCTCTTCCAACCAGTAACTTCGGATATATTTGCTTTAATGAGTATTGCTTGAAGCGGCTTATATACCAATTTATGTTTGCTCTGAACTTCCTTAATATCTGAGTAAACACTCCTGTCAGGACAATGATTTAAAAACGAACACGAGTGTGATAACAATAAAGTCGGGAGCACCAGATTGCTTGAGAAGAGGTGATGTGTGGCAGAATCAGTGTGAAAGACAAACGCATTCTTGAAGTGTTGTGTACTAAATGGGAAGAGATGGTTCCTGTAAATTAAAAACGATTATTTCCATCTTTAAAGGTCCTTTTCAAAGCTCTTTGGGCATGACATTCAAATGCTAAGTAATCAAATTTCAGATTCCCCTCGAACCTACCCATTTCCCTGGCAGACAGCCTTTTTTCTTTTTCTTTTTTTTCCCTGCTGTCATTAGATGCCAATTCATTCTGTTGCTAATCGCTCCAGGTCATACTATCACTCAAATTACCTTAAAATAAGATGTGGGTCAAGGAATTCACAAACAGGGTGTAGACAAGGGGCCGATTCCAGGAGCTGGCAGTCCTGGAAAGGCTGGATTGGTTTGTCCCTTTAAAGGGGGCAACGCTTTAGCAGATGTTTGGTAAGAGATAGAGACGGCCCCTCCCTGGCATCCCCCGCAAATCCAATCACTTGGAAAAACGTGGTGTCTCTTCTCTTTGCAGCCTTCCCGAGCGGAGAGGGAGCTCTTCCTCCTCGGGAGGCATCGGAGCCTCTCGGGAGGTCTGCCCAGTCCCTGTGCTGTTCACATTCAGCATGGACAACCATCGCCCATCACTTGATTCAGTTATACGGTGCTCATTATACTGCCGTCTGCTGCTATAATGCTCCTATTAATTTTCCTTTTGATATTTTAAAGCAATCTATAAATCAGGCCGCCTTTCATTTGTGCCGTCGTTAATGCTTGGTCATCAGGCTTGAGCGTGGTGTTGGCGGTCCGGACTATCACAACCAAGTAAACAAGCACTCTTTCTCCCCCTGCCAGGTTCGGCACACCGGCAAGTTGAACAAACTCACAGAGACGCATACTGATTTTAGGAGGAAAAGGTAATGTGGCTTCAATAATGGCCTGAGATGCCAGGCAGAGGGAAAAAAAAGCAAATGAGTCACCCATTTTATTGCCGTGTGCACTTGTAGGGCTGCATGAAGCTGATTGCTTTTATGGGAACGTTAGCATAAATGGTCCTTTTATGTGCTAACCGAGCTAAACATTTCCAGAAGCACCAACTTCTACCTCGGTTCTAGGAAAGCAGAAATTACAGAAAGGGTCTAAAAAGCAGCTCGAGAAGAGTTCGTGTGCACATCGCATGCGGAGACCTTCCGGGCGTGGACAGTACTCACACAGCTTGCAGAGGGGATCTGCCCGGACTGCTGTCACTCTCGTTGCTGTTGGTATGCTCCATTGCCCCGTTCAGCTCTTCCCGTATGGCGCTGGCTAAGTTGCCCAGAGTGGGGTTTCCCATGGAAGCGGTAGTGTATAGAGGTATACTATTCTCAGCCATCGAAGCCTGTTAGCAACCGAGAGAAAATGTATGAGGACGCAGAATATGCACAGACAGGGAAGCTGTTAATTAGGGGCGTATTCAAGGATCTTCCGGGTACGTTCATCGTGTGGCCGGCAAATGCAAGTTTCGAACAGGTGTAAAAGGATTCTGCTTTAACATTAAGACTTGTGACACATGTCCCAAGCTTGGTTTCCAAGAGCTAGCTGGGACCAAACCGCTCAAGGGGAGGGAAGGCTCAATGTAGCCCTGCTGGGTAGAGTCACACGGTTTCGACAAGGCTATCTAAAATGAGCTTTCTGTCTGATGCCTTCCTTCAAGAGGGACTGAATATTTCCAGATCACAGGGAAATATAATGGAATTTTCATTTCTTTATCCACTTTGATGACTCCAGTATTGGATATTAAAGATTTGATCCAATTATTATGGCCGCACAGCTCAAACTTATGAGAACTTCCATAAACATGTACCTCTTAGATCCTAGAGAAAAGGGAGAGATTATAGAATTGGAATCAATTTTTATCCCCCCTGCCCGCATCATTTCTGTTTTAATAATTTTTGAATCTGTTTAGTGTAGTCTGCGTGGTGTTACCTTCGACCAGTTATCTCAATGTTTCAGACTCAGACCGGTCACCTGGAATTTTAGGACTAAAGAAAAAAAGATACCTGTCACTCCAAATGAGTGTCAGCCAAAAAAAAAAAAAAAAAAAAAAAGTGTGGAATTGGAGAAAATAAGAAATCCCGAAGTCTGGTGGGGGGATGCTGTTCACTTGCTATCCTCCTGCATTTGACAAAAATGACCACCCAGTCTAAAATGCAGCCAACAGTTACAGATGACCCTGGACTGAAGTATCCATATTGTTTCCTTGGGTAGCGATTATGACCCAGTAACTTTTCATTTCATTAAAGAGGGCAGACTTTCAAAAACTGGCAGTGTAATTAGACCAAGATCGATCAAAACTGTCCTCTTACAGACTACAGTATGCCTGGTTTTCCATCCTAATGAGGAAAAAGTACAATCACAAGACAATCTGGCACGGTGACTTCAATTGGCCAGTGATACAAGAGGCCAAAGTATTCTAGAAATCCTGGCTCTAGAGAGAGAGCCAAAAAATGAAGACAGAACGGGTGCAGAGCTGGGCTGCAGGGAATGTGCCTGTTATGACAATTGCAGCCTCCCTCACTGTCCAAACTGCAAAGCCAGGAATGCCTTCCTAGATACAAGCCCCTGTGATGGGTCTTCACTTAATAGGGCGCTATTTCAAAGCCAAGCCCTCTTGCTGCAAGCCCACAGCTTTCCCTTCTCTCCCCTTCTGTATTTACGTAACTGCCTTCTTTTAAAAAGGGGGGGGGGGGGGGAACCTGTTTTTATTTCCAAATGTGGTGAACTTATTTTGATGAACAGCGAATCTGAACATTCTCTGCTCTCCTACAGTTTGTTAAATAATTTGCATCAAGTACTTTTTTCAACAGAGCTCTGGTAATGGCAATAAAGCATTTTTTTTTTTTTTTTTTTTTTTTGGAAAAAAAAAAAAAAAAAACATTTGCCAGGTTTTTTTTTTTTTTTTTTTCTTTCAAACTGCAGCTGGACAAGCATCTTAACTGCCTTTATTTGAGACAATGCAGTGGTCATGCCTCTCTTAATCATGGAAGTTCCGCAGGAACCATCAGCTCTCACAAGAGCATTTCACTATTACACAGTCAGAACCTGGTGCAACAGCTTCTCAAGTCAAAAACTGAGAGGTAAAGGCAAAACTGCAATGTTTGTAAGAATGTGTTCTGTGGGAGAAGCTGGTCACCCCATGGACAGAGCAACCTTCTTAAGATGATCTGCTCTCCTTGGCTCTCAAAGTGTTCTAGGTGAAGGTCATTAAAATATGGGCTGGGGCCCAAGAGCCACAGCGGTGAAAGGCATCCAAAAGGCAGGCACTTGTACTGATCCCTTGGTTGTGAGACAAAAAAGATGTAAGTGAAGAAAACCAGCATTAATAACCTTTACGGTAATGATCAAGTGGGCAGCAAAGAGAAGCTGGTGCCTGATATGCAGAGCTTCTTGTACATTGACTGAGTGATCAAACCCCCCCCCCCCCCAGTTAGAAACATTTTCCACCAACTGCTTATGTGTTACAAACTGGTTGTTTTTTGTAGCTGATGCCTCAGTGGAAGCAGGTGGGTTACAATTTTTATAATGGACTTAATCATATAATGGTCCTGTGTACTGTATGTGGTTTCATATCAAACACCTCTGCCAAAAAAAAAAAAAAACACACACACACACACAAAACAGAATTCAGGTGCTCAAGTAATGGGGCAGAAGTCTGTAGGTACCACTGCTCCTGGAACATGAACCATGCTAAGATCCTCGGGGGAAAGGCAGTCTATAAATAAGAAGCTTTACGGTTACCCTTAGTTACTTCACTTTTTCAGAGCATAATGCAATCTGTCTCACGTCCAATGTTTTATTTCTGTAGTGGATTCTGCTGTCCTATTTTATATATTGTATATCATGCATTATGTTGCTCTAGTAATCTTTTTAAGATGTTGTTCCACTATTATTTTTACTTGTCTTGAAAAATGTAAATGGGCAATCATGGGCAGGAAAGGCTGCTGGTAGAATCCTGATTCAATTTGCCCAGCAGAAAGTGACCTGAGACTGTCTACTGACCATGGATCCAAACTCCTAGAGCAGAGGAAAAAAAGATCCATTCGGCAAATCGTGAATTTTTATCAGTGTATTCACCTCACCTCATTATGCAAACAAAGTGTTCTTGGAAAAGTGCAGGACAGTTTGGGGCTACCGCTGGAAGTAGAGAAAGGGTAGAGAGGATGCCAAAAACCAATGTTTTGGAGATGAAACGTGAACAGGTCTGTCATGATAAGGCATACTAATTCAAATTACTCACATAGTTAAGAGAATCCAGAGGATCACTGCGTTTTTTTTTTTTTCTTTCCTTTCCGCCTCATGAATGTAAAATGTGCTTGTAATCTTAATACTCTCCCAGATAGAGCAGCCTTTAAATTCACACTTCACAAGGCTCCAGGGAAAATAAGTTCCTAATGAATGGTATTTACAGTGGCGGCATCTAAGCGTGCGCTCATTTGCTTTTCTAAAGTTACTGTGTAAACTACAAGTAATTAACAGAAACTCAGAAAGTAGTTCCTCCTAGTAAAGTTGGTTCGGGCTAAAAATAAATAAATATAATTACTGAAAAGCTAAGTTCAGTGAATTTGCCCCTGAAAGGAAACCGCGTTAATGGTGTATCATCTAATGCCGGGAGCTGTGAGCCTGTCCTGATTACGGAGGTTGCAGGTTAGGAGCTCAGTCAACATTTGTGCAGTGAGTAGTGACAACGGGGTGTCTGTCCTGGTCTCCTCTGCACTGCACTCTGTTCGTGTAACGTCAAGTATCTCAACAATTTTTCATTCTCTCCCCTTCTCCCTCAAGGAGCCCTTTTCACACTCTCGTTCTCAGCAAATGGTTGCATCTGTGTATTACGGCCTTCTGGGGGGGCACAACACATCGGGGTGATAAAGCCCCACTGGATTATAGATGTCCAATCTATCTAGAGAAAATGTCTTGAAAGTTAGCAAGGCTCCCTTGGCGCGTCTTCTAGAACAGTCGAGGGAGGGTCAAACTCAACCTGGACCACGGAGAAACGCCAGAGAGAGAAGGCTGGGCAGCCTTGGCTACTCGTATCTGGGGGCGTGGGGGGGTAAACTCATTCCTGCCCAACGCCAGTGTCTTCATCCCCCGGTAATGCTGGTTATGTAATGAGTGCTTGGTGTGTCAGTAGGAAACAAACATTCCGTGTGCTTATTATGTAATGTTGAGCAATCTGCTGGAAACGTAAAGAGTTTTCCCCAACACCTCTCTAGTTCAAACAGAAACCGTGTACTTGTACCAAGTGAACCAAACCTGGATCTCTTCCCCTGCCCCCGCGATGGACTAAAGATGCGGAAATAGACTCGAGAAGAAGAAATAAAAAGCTCTGCTTTCTCTTTAAACCCGTGAACAATAGAAGGTCATGTGATCCAGTGGCCTATCATCCAGCACATTAATAGCTGTGCTAGAGTAATTACACTTGTGGTATTTTTGCCTCAAGTGAAATTCTGAAATAAGAGGATGGAAATTATGATACTGCTGATAAATATTAATAAGTGAACTTTTAATTTTTTTGCCACAATATTCAAAATGCTAAGCATCCTGCTAATGCTGAAACAGCCCAATGTGTTTGCCTCCAGGGAGTACGATGCTTTGTGCACTTAAGAAAAAAGTTTAAAGGAATTAAAATTTAATATCTAATTAGAGCGAGGCTAATATATTTTGAAATGAGTGGGGGAGACACGGGCCTCTGCCGCATATTCGGGACGACCATTAATCTTACCTGTAAAGCTGCATTGAGAGGTGTGCAGTAGGCGTGGCTGCTTTGCATGTTTTTAATAAGGGAAGGGTTACTGCATAAGAAAAAGATAAAAACTCAAAGTTAAACGCAATCCTCCCCTGAGTTCCTAGCTAAGTTTGATCTTAGGCTTGCTGGTATCCTGACTTCTAAATCAGAAATTTCCCCCATTAACAAAACCCAAGAAAAGGTAGGTCTTGTCCCCAGCCCCCTGGGCTTTCGTATGGGGCCGGTGTCTGTGAACACCTCTGGATTGGACCTCGCGCTTCCCGGACGGAACCTGGGTGCACGATTCTGGTTTAAGTTAGACCAGCCCCTCCGCTGGTGAATGTTTTTCTCACCAAATATGGACCGCTCTCTACCAAGTTTTAGTAGCTGCCATGAGTGCCAAAGAAAGGCAGAAGCTCTGGGGCGTCTGGCTAGGGGAGGCCAGTGAGCTGGGAGTTGGGGAGAAGAATCTTGACTCTCAATCCTCTCCATGACTTGAACTCCAGGTCGACCACAGGAGGAAGGGCATGACCTCCCTCCCAGGCACATTTAGTGCTAAGCGAAGATGGACAGAAGGACAGGGAAGGATTATTCCTAAGTAAGGACGGAGGCTGGGACGAAATCTTTCTTGATACGTCACGCCGAGAGGCCATTGGAAAAAAATCTCTAGCTGAGTATCAGGACACGCTGAAGGGAAAGCGTGGCTTCCAGTAGGAAGTCACCCAGATTTATGACTGGCCTTTAAAGCAAGTGTATTTGCTGTTATTGATTTCTAATGATTCATTTCACTTCAGTTACATTATTACACTGAATGAGCAAGTAACAAGAAATTTACCCAGTTAAAGACATATTTGAACTCTCAATAAAAGCTGCCTTTTTCTACTTGGAGGAATGACTTTCACGCCACAGTATTTGGGTTTAAAGGGTCCCCATAAGCTGCTGAATCAAAATACAACCAATATTTGTTTGCATTAAAGACGTCAAAAAAGCATTATTCAAGGCACTGGTGTTCCAAAGAGAAACAAGAGAAATACATGTACAAATCACACAATTTAGTTCCATTGCAGAAAGCCGTGGCACCGCTACTTGGTGAAATGCAAAACTACATGGGATGAGTCAACCATGCAAAGCCAAAGCAACAGCAGAAAAAAAAAACAAAAGCAAGTAAAGGCTCTTACTGTGCGACAAGCTCGTCAAAGTTTTCATCGGGGCAGTATTTGCGAGGACGGCCTCGTTGAATATGGCGGCCACGTTTAAACTCTTCATCATCAACTGTCCAAAAGGACCCAAACTCATCCTCTACTCTGATAAAGCACTTATGCAGTGAGAGGTTGGTGCGAATGGCACCCTGGGATAGGAGCAGCAGCAAAGGAGATGAAGTGGCAACAAAAGGAGACGGGGTTGGGGGGGCAGAACAGACATCCAATACAGGGAACAGGAAAAAGAAAATAAAATGCAATAAGCATAAGCCAATGGTTTGTGAGGGTTAATATGCATTGCCACCTAAAAGCTACTAGCGTGTGATGTAACAAAGACCGGCAAGCAGGGCGGGGGGACTGGTGGGTATACAAAACAGGAGGGATGAAATGCTTTTTTGCTTCCCTTAATTGAGACAACGTGGAACCAGTTCTTTGGTCTAACACCATCTAGCAGCCAAAAGCCTCTACTTTGCACTTGTTAGCACAATCCGAGCTAGGCTAAGAAGTTCAAACATGGTGGACGTACCCACTGATCTTTTGTGGCCTTCGTTTTTGGAATTCTACTTCATCCACTGTCCATACTGCCCCTTTAACGTTTTCTACTCGCACAAAACACTTGTGAAGACTAAGATTATGACGCACTGCATTCTGCAGCAAGTATAAAAGAGAGAACATTTACATTTTCTATAAGAAAAGACTCCAAAAACAGCAGTACATTCAGCCTCACAGTCCGCATTTGTAAAACCGTCCCCAAGACCTGTAGCTACCACCCCCGTGGACGACCTCCTTGTGGTGAAGGATGCCTTTTCCAAAAGGAGAAAGAAAAAAAAAAAAAAAAGAAAAAAAAATTACCACTTAATTATACTTTGGCATTTAAATTTAGTCTCTGGTAGTAGTGAACCAGAAGAAACAGTTAATATGCATATCAGCCCAAAATAGGTTTCACAGTAAAAATCTGAAAATATTGTTAATGTCACTTCAAAATAAAGAAACATGTAAAAGCATAAAACTGTCCCCTTTAAGCCCACTTGTCTCCCGTAAAAAAGGGTATTGGAAAAAGAAAATCGTGCAAGGTGATAATATTGTTGAATACGTTTCGTCCTGGTTCTTTTTTGTTCCGCAATATTTTGGCTTTAGTACCTTCTGTGGGTTTTGTCGGATTTATCTACATTGGATTTTGCCATTGAGAGCATTGCCTCATGGGGGTGACAGGATAAGGGAATGACATGAGCCCCAATGCATCAGTATCCATCATCAAACTATGTCTTACCTTCCCGAATATATACAAACTTGGCCCTTGCTAGGGGCAATTATCTTAATTAACAGAAAACGCCAGAGGAAGACTTGAGTCAAACTCTCAATGGCAAAAAGAGAATACTGCTGAAGCTGATGGTTCCTAAAGATACATATTTCTATATTCCCCCCACCGTGTTTCTTTCTTAAGGTTAAAAGTCACTTCTAAGAGCATTCTTAACTGAGACCCTTGACGTCTCAACTCCACCAGAAAGGAGGATCTCAACTCCACAGCTCATCTTCCCTTTGAAATGCACAACCCGTAATGGGGCCAGTAGGAAGCACAGCTTCATGTCTGTAACCTTCTTGGTTGAACTTAGTGACTGAGACTCAAAGTGAGACAAGAGGACATTGCAGAAAGACCCATGCCATTTACTCAAAACTTTCTTCCTACAGGGAAGAAGCGGGGTGACCACTGTGGCGTGAAGAGGGGACGCAGAAATCCCATCTCCCCTGCCTCGTAGTACCGCCACTCCCTTCCAATGATGCTGCCGTTGCTCAAACGTCCTGCATGCCGCCTCTGGTGCTACCCACGGTACTTCCTCTCCAAACAGACGGAGAAGTGTTTCAAGGCGTAGGTAATCACCACTGGTGACTCTGTGAGGGGTCCAACTAGATAGGATTTTTCTTTTTCGTTACGGCAGATTCAAAGATAAGGAGACAAGTTTTCTTTCACAGCTAAGTCATCAACTACTCAGAAGGGGAATCCACGGGATAAAGTCTCAGAGTTTTTGAGCAATGCCAGCATAATGGGGGGGAGGTTCAAAACATCCAGCTGATTATGGAAGGACACTTCCGGTTCTAATTGGTGGGATAGGTTTGTGTAACAACAAAACAAAAGAAAAATCGCTGAAATTTTATCTCATGTTATATGGGGAAAAAAAAAATCTGTCCTCTCAAGTATACTTGTTAATTGTAGTCTCCTCTTTTCAAGAAACTTTTTCTTTTTTATACCGTATTAAGGCACAGGAGAGGGATACTAAGGATCTCCTCCTACCTCCTAAAACAATAAAAATAAACCCAAGTTTTCTTTTTAAAAATCCCAGACAGATCATGTATACACATTGAAGACGTAATTGCGGGAAAAAAAAAATCAACATTTCCCCTCAACCTTATCATTGTCTAATATTTTAAAATAAGCATCGGAATGTTTAGCCCTGCAAAAGATCTAAAGAAACCACATCTGTCAGAAGGATTGCTATTGATCTGTCTCAAGCATATAGCCATGTATGATATAAACTCAAACTTAAGGTTTGTTTTCCAAGACTGTGCAGCTCTGCAAAAATATCCAGAAATCCAGTTTCCCAAAAAGACGAGTAAGCCCCTTTCAGTCACAATTTAAACTGGGCATTTCATCTTTTAAGATTACAATACAAATAAGATGAATCATTTGGTACTTTATCTAGGATTGTTCATAGTGATGGCACTTTTTCCTGCAGTTTGCAAAAATGAAAAAGTTAAAGCTGTAGATCTGAGCCTAAATTTCATATTCACAACTAGTAATTATTTTTAAATTTGATCATTTGCTATTTAAAAAAGGCAATTTGAAGAAAATGTCTGCTTCATGCTTATGCTTCCTGTATTTTGAAAGCATTCATAGCTAAAGATACTCTGGATTTTATCTCCTAAGGGAGGCTGAGGAAGAAAGGGTAAGATCTTGAACAGAGGTCTCCTTCAGCACCCAAGTGTTTTAATGGAATGAAAAAGGACACTTCAAGCCATAATAGATATGCAGGGCTGGGTAAGGTTGATAAATTAATTCTATGGTTATTTCATTTTCTTTTAAAGTGCTAACTTACCAAGAACGTAACAGAGGAAATGTGTTGTCTGCTTTTGTTTTTGTCCTATCTAAAATTTAAAAAGTAGCAAAGCGAATTTCCTTTGCACCCTAACATTAATCCCGATCATATTTATGAGGACGTACAGTATCCTAAGATATGTGCATTTTAAATGTTCCAAACTGTGGTGGAATGGGGGCATTCTGAGAATTCTGGGTAGTAAAAGAGCAAAAAAATTGTGACATGGGACTGGCCCTCTTGGATAGCAGGAACATTTAAATCAAGAAATCGAGAGGTAAAATTCAAAAATTTGTGAGGGCTTCATTGAATACAGCAGAAAAGGACCAACTAGAAATGAGGTATGTCATGTGACCCTCCAGCCTTGTTAGGGCATTCCCCGTGGAGCTGAGGAATTTGATCTGTTTTACAGCAAACAGATGTTTGGTGTTAGAGTGAAGGTACACAATTTTTCAGAGTATCTATGAATCTCTGATTAATAGTTTGATGCAAAAAAGAAAAAAAAGGAACTAAATCCAAAACCTTAATAATGTATTTTGCTTTCCTGTAATGGCTCCTATATATAGTGCTACTACTTAGATTGTGTAGCTTTCTCTACTAATTACAGTAAGGAGCTTTTTAAAATTTTTTGTTTGTTTGTTTTTCTGAATCAAACCTGTTAAGGTTATGTGAAGTCGGTCTTAGTTCCCCAGGTTAAAAAAAAAAAAAAAAAGGAAGCTGTGTATCTCAGCAAATTCTGGTGGAGTCTTAAGACTGAAAAGCATGAGGTTTGTTTAAATAACAGGACAACCTCAACATCGGGCCAACAGTGTCCTCTATTCTTTTTCCCTTACACAGTAACAATCAGATAGAAATGATTTTACTGGCTGGGCCATCCAAAATCTGATGCCAATGTAATAGGAGTCTTCTGTCTCAGCATTTTAATCCCAATAAACTATCCGCTCACTAAAATACTCCCATAACTCTGACTCTGTGTGTATGAAAACAATACTCCTGTATCTTACAACAAAGTCGTTTATAAATGGAAAGTTCCGGGGCGCCTGACTGGCTCACTCAGTTAAGCGTGGGACTGTTGATCAGGGCTCAGGTCATGATCTCATGGTTTGTGGGATCGAGCCCGGCGTTGGGCTTGTGCTGAAAGCACACAGCCTGCTTGGGATTCTCTCTCTGTCCCTCCCCGACTCGGGCTCGCGCTCTCAAAATAAATAAGCTTAAAAAAAAAGTTAATTAAAAAAAAAAAAAGAAAAGAAAAAAGGTAAGATCCAAGCCTAAACAGGCCTGTGAGAAAGCTTACCTTCCACGTGGCAGCATTGCGTCGAAAATAAGCAAACATTCGTGTGAACCAGTTATAGATTTCATTTAGTGTTAGCTGCTTTTCTGGAGATTCGAGAATGGCCTGTGAAGCAAAAGTGACAAAAGAAGATAATTTATGACCAAATCAGCAGAATCGTCATTATACAGTTTCTTGAAAATATAAAATGACCATGATTCAGAGCTAAAGCCCAAGAAAGGTTTCACAAAATGATCTAAGATTAATGGTTGTATTTAACAGTTCAATAGCAAAATTCAAAATGGAATTATCTAATTGTTTTGAGTTTTTATTTCTGTTTCCGTACAGAAATATTAATTTATTAGTCATTCATAAAGCAGAATCAAAGAGAAATGCAAAACATTTCACTAGCTGATTAAAGCTCAGTAATTATTTAGAGCTCAGATTAATTCTAGGGATCAGAGATTACTGTAGCTTGTGATAATTGACTTGCCATCTTTAAACAGGCTCATTTTCACTGTTGTGTGAAATGAATTTCCTAATAATCACATCGTATTGTAATACTTAATCAAAAGCAATTATGTTATATATTGCAGTTTTAAAAAACCTTATAGAAAAGGTTTTAGCATGCCTGCATACTAAACGGTTTTAAATCTACTTCATCAATATAATATATCCATGCACATGTATACCTTTTGCTAGAATTTCACATACTGTGTTATTGACTTACCTGCCTAATTAAAGATGCGTATGTAAATGGTGGTCTAACTTCTGCGTTCTTATAAAACTCTTGGTTCTGCGCGATATCTGCTAAATAAGAATCATTGTCCTATTAATTATCACTTTTTAAAGAGAGGCTGGTCTACAAGAACTGCATGTTACAATTCTACAGGAAGCACAGATGGAGTATCTACCTGAAGAAATGGGCACGTTGTATTTGTCTGAGTACCGCCTGCGGATGGGTCCCACCGTATGCATGCTGGTGGTGGTGATGACGGAGGGGCCTTGGGTGACAGGAGTGATGGGGGCGGTTGGGGTCGTTGGAGTATGAGGTAAGCTCTGTGGAGAAGCCTCTGATGCAGACTTGGAGAGTGTGACGCTTGATACCAGATTCAGCTGTGAGGACAAGAATAATCCTTAGAAGACCTTCGCAAAAAAAACGGTGAGCAAGAAGGCATCTGAAATCCAGCAGGAGTAACACAGGAAATGCCTGGCTACTTTTCCTTCTCTAAACAGATACTTATAATCAACTGGAATAGGAGGCGAGTCCACTGAGTAGTTGAAAATACCTCTGGCCATGTCCAAAGGATATGGACCCGTGGAAACACAGGTGTTCTCCAAAGACAGTTATAGATGAGTGTTTGCAGAAAGGGGTTATCTAGCCCAGTGAGTCTGACAAGTTCGGGGTCAAAACATTTCTTCAGTCATCAAGAACCGTCTTTGTAGTACTTGTGCTTCTGAACCCTCCTGAGTAGCATGCTGTGCTTGGCAGACGGCACACAGGGAGATGGAGTTCTGGTAGCCCCCGCTGAACCCCAACGTTGCAGAAGCCACCTCTTGGGATACGCTGGGCTAGACCTGAGCTCTCCAAACAGCACTTTTTGCAAAGGGCTGCTGCCAGTGTGGAACTGTTTTTGCTTCATTTTTATTAAAACTAAACTTAAAATATTTATTTTGAGAGAGACGGAGAGTGAGCAGGGGAGGGGCAGAGAGAGAGGGAGACCGAGAATCCCAAGCTGTGGGGCTCGAGCTCACAAACCGTGAGATCGTGACCTAAGCCAAAAAACCCAAGAGTCAGACTTGGAATAGACAGAGCCACCCAAGGTGCCCCTAAACTTTTCTTCAGATAGCCACACGCAGCCAGTGGCTACCACACTGGCTGGTACAGTGATAGGCTACTTCATAATGTAACTTCAGGGAGGGAGCCATCACAAAGGTGTCTGGCCTATTATGACTCATATTAAAAAGAATGGCACTGATCCAGTAAACCAGCATTTAGTTACATCAGTTGGCAGAGACTAATCTTTGAAAGCTTTATGGGTAATCTTCACTAAACTCTAATAAATGTACGACTGGAATCTGTTAATTAAAAAAAAAAAAAGACATACAAAAGATCGGAAACTAAAAACTTTTCTTCAGGTTTCAAATGTTCAGTAATATGATCGAATCTATAGCATCAGGTCAGGAAAAGGGGTTTATTTATTTGAAGGAGTATACAGGAAAATGAAGGAGTACTTACTCCTTCCTTCCATTTAGACTTCACCTTGAAGTGCTTCTCTTAGTAACACTGAAGAAAAGGGCTTGTCCCCCTTGCCCACAATTTGTTCTCCCAGAAATGTAAGTCTGGCTATGATAAAGAACTCGGTTATTTTCAACATATTACCATTTACACATAATTGCTATCTCAGATACTTCTAGCCAGCCTCCAATCCAAGAAACCCACGCAAAGTAGGCTTATTTGGTAATGTTTTCTCAAACCACATTTCGAATCATTTAACAACATAAGTATTTCACCATTGCAGATGGACAAGGCATTATTTGTACAAGGTATTAAACATGAGATTCCTCCGGATTCATAAAGAGCCTATGAAAAGTTCGAATTTGTTGAGAAGACTCAACCTACCATCCTCGGGTAATGAAAAAAAGCCATGAGAACACCTCCCGTATGTTTAGGGTGGTTCCATAAAAAAAGCACAACGAAATAAAGAACGAGTGATGTGAAGAAAAGAAGGATCAAATGTCGTTAGGTAAATATTAACTGAAAAATGTACACATGGTACTGTGAAAGGAATACTGGGTTGCAAGCCTGTACTTGTGCTTGGCTTTGTAACTCCCCTCTTGAAATGCTGACTCTGCTAACGCCAGACCCTTCTCCCAACCCCCATGCCTGAGGAGAGCAAGCTATGGAGAGGACACTGCCCTTAACCGCCCCCCCCCCCCCCACCCCCCCGCCCCAGCAAGCTGGGCCAATGCTGGGAGCTGCTTTTTTATGAGTGCTGGAAACCTGACTTGGTGACACGCATTTGCAGACTAAGTGCTTACAGTTCGGAGGAGCAGCCATGGGATGGAGTGGAGTTGAGAAGCCAAGGGGGAAGGTTGGGGCTGACCTCCTCTTTGCCTTGGGCCTTAATCACTGACCAAGTACAGCAACAGTGTGTATAAGCATCAGCCCAAGCAACGGGTCAAGGAAATTAGTGCCTCAAAGGCTACTGCTCATAAATATACAGCTTTTAAAATTCAGATGCTGCTGGATGTAAGAATAGCCAAACCCCCTGGAAAGTCATGGATACCGTTTGTAGAAACCACTGTTGTAAATCACCTGCCGCTGCGTGATTTCACTGAGGTCTCCTACCATCACCAATAAGCGAGATGTTATTAGTCAACATTTTGCAGGTGAGCAAACTGAGGCTGTTGATCGATGAAATAACTTGCCTCTATCCTGAACCTGAACCGAAAGTCAGACACACGCTTGTGATGCCAGGCCCAGTTAATGGGAAAAATAAACACTAGCCTGTTTCATTTTTCTGTATGCTTATTTTTGGAAAAGATTCAGTGAATAGCTTTAATCCCCGCCTATAAATGACATTCAATAAATATCACTGAGCCAACAGAAGGCATCTGGAAGAGAAATGACAAAAACAGGGAGAGAACATTTAACTGCTGCCCCTGAAGAGCTTACCATCAAATACAGACGCTATTCAAGGGAAAGTGTGCGTAACAACCGTAAAGCGATTCTGAGAGTAATTGTACTTCTTGGCTTTCCTTTTCCATTTAAGAACGGTACCCCTCAACACCGTCACTTTCTTAAACACGCAATGAAAATTAGAAACCCCACGGCCTCGAGAACTGTGCCTGCTCCTGTCCCGTTTGGTGAGGAAGGGCACCAAGTCCACTCCACTCCAAAAACTCAAAACTCACGTAAACATTCAGCAAGTACGAATCCATCGTCTGGTGCTCATGTAGATCAGACAAGTCACATGGTACTGTGTCATAAAATGTGAAAAGAATCGGACATCTGTGGCTTTTACCACAGGTCTTAACACCTGGCCTGCTTGTACCCAAAAAGCAACAGTGCAAAATAAAATCCCTCCAGGGTGAGCACAACCCACAAAGACATAGGCAGTAGCGTTTTCTGGAGGCTGTTGAGCACAGGTAGCAAATGGAAATAAACACAAGCCAGAAGAGAGCAGAGAGGGGGCTTCCCAGGCTTGACAAATGACACCGTGATTCACACCCACTGCTGGGCTGTCTCTAATAAGCCACGGAGGAAGCAGCCAATCTCAGCTAATTACCAGATAAAAATGTATTGTAAGGGTTCTAATTAGGAGACGCGGACGGAGGTGATCTAATGATTAAATGCTGTATTCGAGTGACCCCACCACCAATGTGAGGTGGTGCAAGATGTCACTGGAATATTTTGTAGAAACAGTAATTTTACTTCGAGGAGGGGAGGCAGTAATATTTGTAATGATGGCTGTGAGGTAAACTAATTAAAAGACAGTTCCTCCAGGAAGAGGGTGGCTGAGAGCAGCTGTGGCCATTCCACAACCAAGTGCCAAGTCTCAATAGAGGAACGGCAGTCAAGTGGAAAATTTCTGCCCGACCTCTGCCCTTGCTATTAATTTGCAGGAAAACTAATGACACATATACATATTCCCACAAAATTGTTCTAATTGCTAATTTGCCAAAGGAGCCCAGATTCCAAATTAAACATGACTGTAGTCTGTGAGGGAAGGAAGAACAAAAAGCTGTAAACTCCAAACAGGGGGTGCTCCGCCTCGTGAAATCATTTGAAGGCTGAACCAACAAGTTAATGAAATGTCAACCTTGTCAACTGCTATAGAAGTTTGTTAACTTTTAAACTTCTGTTTGATGATCACATGCTTGTCTTGAGGAGAAACCATCTTCGGGGAGGAAGGTCACGAGGGAGAGACAAGATGGGGGGGGGGGAAGGATTCAAAACAGGCTCTGTGTTCAAACCAAACCTGCTCTTTTAATTAAGGTCTCTGAAAACAGTGGACACACACACACACACACACACACACCCCCACCCCCACAGAAAGAAAAAGAAAAATTAATTACCATCTTAGAAGAGCAAATCGGGAACGGTGTGGGTTTTGCTATAATCCTGAAATATTCATCTTAATTGTAAACTATTAAATCTTAATATAATCATCAATTAGAAATGAAAGCATATGCGCTTCGGGTTTCTGATCGTAGTTAAGGTTTTAAAAGATTATTTTTTATTTATTTATTTTTTTCTGGGGCATGGAGCAGGAAGGGATCCAACTGGGAGGCAGGGAGGGTTTCTTTCCTATTTTTCTTATTGTGTCCATTTTCTATTTCAAAAGAAGTTGCTATGTTTAGAAAAGTTAGTAACTCTCATATTTTCTACATGGCAAGTTTCTGTCATGTGATGACTTGGGCAAAGATAATCGCTTTGAGGGTCTGGCCAGAAGTTAAATTCTTACGTCACTTGAACTAGCTGGAGGGTTTTCTGTTTTAAATGCACGTGGGCTCTCGACCACCGATTTCCCCCCAGCTCACTTCCACAAGGACTATCCTGGGAAGCTTACCCATCCGGACTACTGGGACTCTGTCAGCTGCCTGCTACTCTACTGAGCCCTTTTCTCAAAGATTAATCTCGAGTTTTTGAACAGTAACCTCCTCTCTTCTTTTAAAGATGATGAGTCACTCACATTTTTAAAAAATAAACAAACCACTGAGGTAAACCCCGGACAGAAACAGACTTGTTGTAAGTATTCCCATAAGAACTCATTTTTGTTTTTGTTTGTGCTCTTGCCTCACATGAAAACAGATTCTGAGAACAAAAGGCAGACCTGAAACCCAAACACCAGGGGACCTAACTGCTTAGTAGAGACTTTGAGGCTCACAGAACTCGTTTTTCTGCTCTTGTTTTACGGTCCTGAGCGGGCTCGAGGCCTGCTTTAAACTGCACAGTGTTTCTAGACGCGAAAGGCTGGCGTTCGGGCCCGCCTTCCTGAGGCCTAAGGGGCGTCCGTGGGGCGGCTAGGACACGGCACGGGAAGCTTTGGTTTGTTGTCCCAGCTACTGCACTGGGCCAGGCACTGGCAGAGGGCAGTGAATGAGAAAGTGATGGTACAGAGGTGGGGACGGGCAGGGAGGGCTTCATGAAACAGTATATACAAATAGCTTGTGTGTGTTGTGCTAGAGAATCTTTTATGGCTGCCTAATATTGTTTCTCTAGCCCTAAAGCAAGGCCGCAAGCAGCCCAAAGGATCAGCCATTTCTTCAGGACTTAAAAGACCCCTTTTGCAGATATATGTGTGTGTGTGTGTGTGTGTGTGTGTGTGTGTGGCGGGGGAGGGGGGGACACTTTGTTTTTATAGCAGCTAAAAACTATTTCATAACAGTCCTAATTGCTATGGTTGGAGGAAAAGAGAATGCATAAAAAGGAAAATGTAATACTGCATTTTGCTTCAAATATCCAAGTTCCTGTAAGTGTTTTATAACATTTTCATAAAGAAGCATCTACTACCTACGCTATAATTACTTGCCCACCAAATCTGAAGGAATGTGGTTTTTCCAGCATCAGGAGTTGTTTTCTGGTGTGCAGGAATACCCTGAAGTAATGTGTCCTTCTTGTGTCCTCAGTATTTTAAAATACGATTTACAGGATTCTCCTGACATTATGAGAGGGAAGTCTTAAAAAAAAAATCCTTAACAACTTAATAAAGTCCTAACACAGATATGCTTCTTTTGTTGTTATTGTTTTGTCCTCTGAGTTACGCTTCCCTCCAAGGAAATAAACAGCTCAGCAAATTCTCCATGGAGCAAGCGTGGAGACACGAACCCCCAAAGCAATCCACTCTGGTGTTTACTTTGAGAATGTTACTGAGTCTGGAACAAAAGAATAGCCATCAGTCTCATCAGGGTAGTTTACTACTGTCGGGTTTTTTGCTTCTCTTCACACGGAAAGGAGAAGAATCTTTTAAAACTCATGTCAAGAAAGGCTTTTCCCGCCGTGCCTACCCAACTGCTAGAATATACGGCCGCTCTGGGAAACTTTTACATATCCTTTTCCACGCCGGGCCCAGCCTTAATAAAATCAAAAGCTGACAAATAAAATAAATTAAAAAATGGAAAGCCTAGTTTATCTGATGTTGGCTGGCCCTTTGCTTCCTCCACACTGATCCCGTGACATGCCTTCCTCTCCCAGTCGCCTTCCTCACAGACACACACGCCCCTACTCCGAACCCAAGGAAAGAATCGCTGATCGACTCCTTTCCGTTGCTTCCTTTTGAAGACTCTCTCAATCCCCGATGTAGGTGAGCCGTTCTAACAACACGGGGCACAATTCATGCAGTGGGTGTGTGTGGTTGTTAGCTTGTCCCACAAGACTCCAAACACCTCAGTGGCAGGGAGGGGGCTCTATGCTTTTAGCAGCTTACTTCATAAATACTTGTTGATAAAATAGCTGGGCTTTAAGTGCAGGAATTCCCTTTCCAAACATAACAGGCCGTGGGAGTCCTGGGTATAAATTACTAAAGGAGAGCTCTTTTCTGGTCTAAAGGATTTTATGGCAAAGCAGGAACAGGTGCCACTGAAGGTGTCCGAGGGAAAGGAAAGCTGGGCACTCCTCCTCCAGCTCACCTATGCACGTCCCAGTGTGGGATGAGCTTAGAGCCAGGTCTAAACACTCGAGACTGTCCAGAGGTGAGCATATCCTCCAACTACCCACAGGGAAGACGGGTTCCGCAAAAGGGTCCGGGGAACGTGTCTGAGCGGAGGTAAGAACAATCCAAGAAGGTTGTGGCAGTTTCTCTGATGCAGTGCAACAGCGACCGGTTGGATGACTGGATACAACAAATGACATGTACCACCCAAATGGCATTCAGTGAAAAGCAACGTTTACAGCAAAGCATTCTATCACTTAGTGACTAAGAATTTTAAAATAAACATGCAGTTCCTTTTAAACAGAAATGGAAAAAAGAAAAAAAAAAAAACTTCATCAACTTACTGGCAAGGCTGTAACATGAAAGTCCCCATCTATGGTTAGATCTGAATCCTGACGACTGCTTATTTCAAATCAAAGATTCTAGAAGGATACACGGTGCATTCTATTATTTAAGGTGGAATAAATTAATTGCAGGGAAAAGGAATATTTTGCACCTGAGAATCGATCATCAGATAGCTCCGTATCCCTCAAGTTGAAAGAACCAAGGGTTTGCGAAACGCCTGTGCCTCCCCCGCCCCTTTTTGGCAAGGAAGTGAGAAATCTATGCAGAACACTACGCGTCTACCTTTTATAATTAATTTCCCAATGCCTCACCTATACGTATTTTAATAATTCCTGATTTATAAGATGGTATCTGTAATAAAATTTTCTATTTTCCAATAAATGAAAAGAAGGCAGGTTCACTCCAGCAACAGAGTGTCACGCAATATCTGCTTGTCAGGCACCAATTTTTACTTCTTACATGTAAGTTAAAGGATAAGGAATTTATAATGCTGCCTGTGAAGGGAACCACTTTTCATACACAAATGTGATCTTTTTTTTTTTCAAAGGGTAATACAACAGTACATTTACATAAACTAATCCAAACAATCTATGTATTTGACAATGGCAAACCTCACACAGACGGCCTATTGTTGGTTTACATCTTGGAGTTCTTTATATTGGCTTGTAGCGCTGCTCTAGCTGTCAAAGGTTTGACTTGGACACTAAATAAATGGTTATAGAAGTGCTGTGCAGCGATATTGGACTTCTTTGCAAAAGAAAACCTGCTGTGTATGAATTCAAAAGCTATTAATTTTTCAGTCAAAAATATTCGTGCCTATTTCTTTTAATAAAGAAATACTGTGCTGAACTACTAAGAGATAATGTTGACTAGTGGTAGAGAATTTTCAATAGAACAGTTAAAAATAAATTTAGTAGGAGGTCCCCTTCGAAGTTACAATTTTCTAGAATGTAAAACATTTTTTTTTTTTTTTTTTTTAAATACTAATCAAGACAAACCTTCCTCCCCAGTGCATTTCCCCCACGACTGCTTTTCCCTGTTTACTGGCTGCTCCACACTGGTCTTCATGGAGATTCCCAAGGGTCCTTTTGTGGCCTATGCAGGCTTGCCTGGATGGATGGCCCTCTCTGCCAACACCCTGCCCCAGCACTCACGGAGCGCCCCATGGGGTTTCACAAATCCTTCTCCACTTTCATCCCTCCTCCTCCCAAGGAGCCCCATGAACAAAATGAGTCCCTCCCAGAGTCCCGAGGCCAAACAGTATTCTATCATTGCTTTGAATCCATGGAGGAAGTAGGAGATAATCCCATTCTCTCCCCTATTACTAGGTTCAAAGACCCATACCCCTCATATCCTGGGGAAAAAGCCATTCCAAACAGAAGCCACCTGAAGACTTCATGAGAGTTCCGAAGGCTATCGATTCCCTTAGCGGTTGGCTGTGCCCACTGGAAAACCCCATGAAGTCATTTCCGGGTCTTACCAGCTTCCTAAACTGGGCTCCTATGATTACAAGAAGGGGCTGATGAAGTCAACACAAATGGCACAACTGACTACTCATCCCATTATACCCAATGGCCTAGGTTTTTCTGTTTCCCTTTCTTTTTGGTAGCCTACACATTCAGTCCTATGGCCATTTAGTGCAAAACACGGAAACTAAGGGCTCTCTCCTAGTAAAAATGGATGCACAAAGTGTTTAATGATTTTATGTCCTATATCTCAGTAATGTGTTCTGTTTCAGACATTAATTTTGTCTGCCAACTGCATCTTGGCAGGCTACCATATTTGCTGGGTTAATAGTCTGACTCCGTTTTATTTCTATCATCATAAATCATACATATATGGGTGTATGTTTGCTTTATTTATAGAAAAAAATCAGTCAAAACAGATAAACCAATACTTTGCCATTACGCTGCATCATTGCATATTGATTAAAATTGCTGGTACTAACTATAGATTGTCAACGCTCAATTAATTTTCACACAGTGACTCCAAGCAAAATCAAATAAAGGCAGTGTACCTTTAAATTTTACAAATCTTAAAAATCAAGAAGCAAAGCACTCTCTCCATTTTGAATAATCAGTGGAAGCTACTAAGGAGATTTTTAGAAATATAAGTATATGAGAAATACAACTGTTAAAGAGATCAATTTATAGCCAGGAATGAGGCCCAAGACAGGATTTGGGGTTTAGAAACCATCCTTCTGCTTAGATATTAACTGTCTGTGCTCGGATGGCACTCTTCAAGGTTAAGGAAAAGGAAACAAGGCAAGAAGTAGGAGATTCCTGCAAGTTAAACGTAATTTCAACATACCATGTTGGAACTCCTAACTGCAAAAGAGTAATATTCACTTCTAACTCTCTAATAACCATTAGATGCCCTCCACAATTTTAGCTTCCAGCTATTCCAACAGTGTGCTTCCTATTTCTTATGTCTTTCCTCTGTGACCGTTAGACTGCACTGGCCCTCGCTCCCTTTCTCCTACCCGCAGTCTCTTGGCTAATGCAGGCTGAAATGCCCTTTTCTTCTGACTCCATGGTCTGGCTGTCTTCTTTCTGGGTTCACACCATTTAGAAAGACCTCTCCCCCTCCCGGCGACCTATCATATTTTCGTACCCTGGTACACCCATCAATCATCTGTCCCGAAGAGCGAGTTGTTGGGCCTCGTGGCCAAAGACCGATTCTGAATCATCCTCTACGTTGTGAAATGCCCTGCACACCACCCCCTTTATAGAAGGTAACCGGAAACACTCCACTGACTTATGTCCTTCAATACTAACAGCTGCCAGAGTAGGTTTTCCTGCCTCCTATGCTTAGGGGTGAGGAAGCAGCAAAGAAACAGTGTGAAGTTTCCCCCGGGGGTAGCTCGGTACTTACGGGCTGAGGGGCGGCTTTGGGTTCTGTTGACTTCACGTGCAGATGGGTCATCATGGCTTGCAGGCGCTCTTTGTCTTTTGCAAGCTAGTAGGAAGAAAGTGCTCTGTTATTTCTTTGAATACAGATGCATTACTATTTTAACATCCAAAATGATACATATTCCAAATTAAACTATAGCACCATTGCACATGACAAAATCTTTCTCATTGCTTAATCGTTTTGAAATCTACACAACCATTGCCAAACTCGAAGTAACTGGAGGTGTCAGTGTGAGATTTCTCAACACAAGATGCATTAGCTTTTAACTGGGAAGTTCTAGACCTGCTGGCACCAAGGAGTCCCATGTAACACAGACAGCTAAAAGACAAAAACGTGAATCATGCCTATTAACCAATCTTATTCATGAGGAAGCCAAAGGAAAATGAGCTAGGTAGCTAAAACTCATAAATTCATCTTTTGTGGTTGTGGAAAAGCTCCCAGACACATGGGGACATTTATGCGAAATTAACTTCACCTTTCTTAACAGGCAGGCATGGATTAGCACAGTGCTGCGAAGCAGTGTTAGCCGGGCAAGCCCAGGGCTACAGGAGATGACAAGTTCTTATGGTCAAGGGCATGGAGAACAAGCTTCATCATTCATTTCCTCAGTATGTGAGCACCTACTATGTGTTAGTCCCATCTGAGCAAAAATTTAAGGCTTCTCATTGTACAGAGAATTACCTTCTGACAGCACCCAAGTTTTTCATCAAATGTACATTGGAGGCACTCAAATACTATTCACTGGATGCTACTTCCTTTATACGTGCCTCCAACCATTTTAACATGGTGATAGTTTTGATAATTTGAGACACCTGGGCAAAGGAGACATAAAATAATTGCTTCGAGATAGTTCTGCCACCGGCATCTTTGCCACAAGCATTCTGGCCGCACACCTGATCGTCCAGAAGACAATTTTACCATAAAGGATAAAATCGTGGCAAGTAAGAGAGGGATGGTGAAGAAGGGCGTAAGGGAACACACATAAAATGAGTAACAAAATGAAAGGGATTCTCCTGTGAACTAAAAAAAAAAATATTTGGGACGCATTCAGAAGCTACAGTGGAGATGGTGGCAACAAGAGCACAAATAACGGCTTTTCTTCTGTGGATTCTACCTCGGCATTTCACCTAGCTTCAAACTCTTTTCTTCGCAGTATCACGGTTTTTTGTTGCTTTGATTCACCCTCGTTAAACTTCTTCCTTCATTAGAAGAGGCAAGGGTTTCCAAATACTAGAATATATGTTTGTAACTGAGCTCCGTGCTATGTTGTGAAAGCCTTCTAACGCTGTTCTCTGTGCTCGGCCCACTGTCACATGTCCAGTGACAGATGTTCCAAAGTTCTATGGGAAACGGGGGCTGAAAACTCTGTGCCATGGTACACCCCAGCATGAGGGTTAAGATTTACATTTGTACATGATATAAATGTAAAAATGGAAATACTTTGTCACTGGAGAAATGAAACCCAAGTGTCAAACCAAACTGTCAACCAGTTCCTTTTTTTTTTTTTTTTTTAATCTCTTATGGCAAAATTGCTTTAGGACAATTAGTTCTGTGGTAAAAATCGCTGCAGCAAAGAGGTCTATGGCAAAGATGCTCTGGGCAAAAATACCAGACATGATAAGAATTACCTCTGTAAAGTAAGTGGGAAGTATAGTTCCAAAAGATAAAGGTATAGTTAAGAGAAGGGCTGTGGAATTTTGGGGAAATGTAGACGTAACGAATGAGTGAGTGACAGAGAGAGAGAGAGAGAGAGAGTGGGCGGGGGGGGGGGTGAGAAAACAAGCACGAGAGAAGGGTGTAGAGAGAGTCTTACTTAGAACAGCACTTTTATAAGACCACTTATCCAAAATAATGCCTTTGAACTAGGGAGGGACTCATTTCTTCTATGTCACATAATTAACCTTAAATCTTTGAAATACCAATTTTGGAGAGTTCCTGGCTGGATCACTTGGTAGAGCATGTGACTCTCGATCTTGGAGTTGTAAGTTTGAGCCCCATGGTGGGTACAGAGATTATTTAAAGATAAACTCTTGAAAAAGAAAAAAAAGAAACCCCAAGTTTTGGTAAGCTGAATTATCCCAAAATTCAAGTCAAATAAGACATTTTGTAAATAAAGGTGTTTTCTAAGAGAAAGGGGTGTTTCAGCATCTGGGCAAAGGCAGAGAGAGGGAAGGGAAAAGGTACAAAAGCAAGAGAAAAAAAGCTTTCGGCGTATCTTAACTGGATGACTCAGTCTCAAGCCATATCACATTTGATTTTTTTTTTCCTTTTTATTCCCTTGTGGTGCAGGGAGGAATAAATTAAGAAGAAGGAAAAAGCCTTACAGTGTTAGCATTTATCTTTCCACAAACAGGAAATGAAAATGATACCATATTAGGAGCCACTTTATGTTATTCACCCTCTGTTCTTTAGTAAGTTATTGAACAGCCAAACTCAAAGATGCTCTGAACACATAATGCTAAAGGAATTTAGTTTTCCAAAGTGGCTCAGTTAGGACAATTAAATGTTAGCAATGGCATTTTTCTACAGTTATTTGTGTGTTTTTTTAAATGTGTTCTAAGTTTTTAGATGTTAGAACCAAAATATTCTTAGATTTTTAAAAAATGCTTTGTCTCAAAAGTTACCACGGGGCAAGAAGGAATGAAGGCGCATATATAGATAGATATATAGATATATTATTCGTTTTAAAAACAAGTAGTCTGCCATACTGAACATTAAGAATGAAAGGGTGAGAGGTGATATTTACTTAAGAGTCTGATGAATATTAACTGTGACTTAATGTGGAGGTAAGCATTGTCGATGTAGCAATTACCAAGACCAAGTAGAAGGAAATCCAAATTCCCAGCATCAAAAGGAATCCACACGTCTGTATTCCATCCAAGTGTCTACCGTGCTGACCTTCTACTGCTCAAACGTAGTAACACCATGTCACAAACACATACCTAGAGTTTATACACACAGCCACATCCATAACCCCGGAGGTCACTGCCATGGGAGACATTTTCTCACTTTTCCATGAGAGTATCACTTAGAATTCATTGTCCATTGCCCATTACCCAGGTGCCTTATTTTGCCTTAAACTCAAGTCTATCATCCTAGCTCTGCTTTATTATAAAAGGTGGTTACGAGGTTACAGAAAAAAGGGCAAAAATCCAAGTTTCTGTTTTTATCTGATTATTAGTACAAACTAGCATATAATACATTCTTGGATGGGTTTTGGCTTTTTACTGTATCAGTTGCAGCTCTAACACAAATCCTTTTTAACAATTAAAAAAAAAAAAACCCTGCCAAATTCACTTTTCATTCTTTAAGGCAAAAAAGCTAATCATTCACACCTATTGAAACCACGTCCTCTCTCTACAGGGGCTGTCTTGCATGTTTAATACACCGGCCCTTCAAAAAGGCTTCAGATTCTTTATTACTTTTTATGCCATCATTCCATGAGCTCAGCATCCCCATCAATTTTCACGGCATCCTTTCATTATTATAATATGACAATACAAACATTTAATATTGCCAAGTATATATTCCAGCATTCCCTCATAAACTGAATCCCATGAAAAGCAAAGAGAAGGAGGATGAGAAATGTACTCCAAAGGTCAACTAAAAATTTGGCTGGCAAATTAAAACAATTTTTTGATGTTGTACTATCAGAAGAGAATTACTCTCTAAGAGTTTTCCTGGTGGACACAGAAAACCACAGTTTTCTGGTTTAAGAGGAATGTCAATGCACCACACATTGAGGGGACCCGCTTGTGCAATGCTTATTCGCAGGTTGCCCCCCAACTTTGTAGAGAGACAGCACGGTGAAAATGGATGAAGGATGTGGGTACTATAATCAGACTAGGCTGGATTCAAATTCTGGCTCTGCGACTCTGAGCACATTATGTAACCTTTTTAAAAGTATTTAGTTTCTTCTTCTAAATATGGAATAATAATCTCTGAACTCTGAAGGGTTGTTTTGAGGATTAGATAAGGGCTTGCACATAACAAGCTTAGCATAGAGCCTACTGCTTCACGAATATTTGAAAATACCTAACTTTTCTTTGAAGGAAAGTTAAGTCAATTCTAGCCTATTTAGACTTCCACTGGTTGAGCCCATGCTTGGAACCTTGGGCCAGCGTAACTCGAGTTCTCCAGAGTCTGAAGCTGGCCTCAATGCGGGGAGAATTTTGAGGTTTTGAAGAATGGAACGAAAGTGCAGGAAAGATGAAGCCCATTGCTTCTGGATTGATTTCCTTGGTTCTCACTGTATCTTTCCCTCATCCTAAGCAAACGCTTTTTCTCCCCTTGGGTGATACAGGTCATCCCCTCTTCTATTAGCCATGGCCCCAAATTAGGTTTTAGACAGTCCTGGCTGTGAAAGACTGGAACGCGTGTACTGCTCCAGACACACTGATAACCGCCGAAGGCTAGGAGAGCCATTCAACATCTTCAAAGATAAAAATAAGGAGATTAAACTCATTCTTTTAGCAGAGAAAAGGGAACACGATTTTAGGTTCATTTAACATAACCACTTTATATGTTGTCTGGAGGACTAATCATTTTAAGCCCAATTTGGTGGTCCTCACTCGTGAGAAACAAAATCTGAAATAAATGAAGGATTCTGGATGTGTAAAAATGCCGGAACTACCAAAGGACGGATGAGAAGAAGGGACCGAGTCCCTCACTGGATTTCAAAGAAGCAAAGACTGTTGTGGCTATTTCAAGTCCTCTCGTCCTACTCCTGCATTTTACAGTGGGGGAAACTTAGGCTCAAAGGGTGAACCTACCCAAGATCATGGAGCTGGGAAGAGGCAGAAATAAGACTAGAATCCCAGTCATATGATGCCTAGTCGGACCTTCCCACTCTGGTATGACTGTCAAAAGCACCTGGGATGCTAAATGAAAACACAGATCTCTGCCACTCTTCCCACCCCCTTGGCTGAACAACACTGCAGAAGCCCCAAGGGAGGGTGAGGCAAGGAGTTTCAGCAGGCACTCAACTAACTGATGAGCAGGGAAGTCGAGATTATTCCCATACAATGATGATCCCCAATTTAATTGACCGGGGTCTCAGGTAAACTTGCTAAGCCAAACACACCAAGCAAGGGGATGTGGGAGTAAGTTTTCAGAAAGACCCCACATGTATGAGTTTGATGCAGGAGGTCTGGGAGAAAGGGCTCTCTTCCACGGTCTGGGTATGCCTTAACAGCAGAAGGTTAGTTTTATACACAATGACGATCCAAACAGAACTGAGCGAGACAGCGTGCATCCAGTCTCACGGGTCTTGAAAGTACGTATGATCAAAAGAAGACAAACGAGAAAACAAAAACAAAAACAAAAACAAACGAAACAGCGATGTGGAAGGAGAAGAAATCAAATTCTTCTGCCTGAGTATTTACCAAATAGTTATTTTCGACCCACTTTATCAAACTGCGGTCAGTCACATGCCTTCAAAACTCAGCACCAGTGAGAACTTGTAAATGATTTCTTTAACACAACTGCAGCTCTCAGGTGGTAGGCAACCTATGGTTCATTTCGCCCCAATGGAAGAATTTCCCTACTTTTATTGTACTCTGTCACCATCTTAACATTCCTTACGTGTTATTATTAAAGACTCTCTTGACATTTAAAGCAGACGCACACTAATACTCAAGTCATAGTCTAGGAATTCTAATGCTCCCAGAGTTAAGCAGGATTTTAAATTATGAAAAATAAGTGTCTTGGTTTTCAAAGGGGGACGTGGAAGTGAGAAACCCAGAGACTCTCTCTTCTTTTTCTTGGCTCCAGTCACAAAGCAGGGACAATATGCTGCTATGATGCCATTAGGACTTCTTCCCCACAGGCTCTGAGCTTACTTAGGGAGAGTCATGAGGCTCTGTGAGGCCAGTGCTGTGCAGAACTCCGTTCGGAGTATTGCCTTGAATGGTGTTAGAAAGGTCCAAAGGGGGGACACATTACAGATAATATATTTGCAAAAGTCCAGGAAGCTAGTGTGCTTACAAACAGCACCGCTAATGGTACAGTAATCACATGCAAAGTCTCTGCGGTAACTGATTTGTGTTAGGCTTAATGTCTCCCTCTGCTATTGAAACTCGCACACTTTTCTCCCTGCTGACGTTTTCTTGGAGCTTACGGTTGCTGGGGTAGATGATTTACAAAACTTCCAAGTGATCCCTGTGTCACTGAGTTTCAGCCTTGCCCAAATGCCAGGGATTGCTGAGGAGGGAGCTTCAAGAGGCGGAGAAAAGGCATGGTCTCACAAAGCCAAGTTTTAAAACCAGTGATCTGCAACGCCTGGGTGTAGGCACAGAACCTCAATGGGCCACGATGACCCTGCACGAAAAGTGCAAGGCAGCAGTGCCATAAAAGGAGGCACAGGCTACACAGGCTGGGCTAGAATCCCGGGCGTTGCCCATTATTTGCCATTGGCTTTGAACAAATTAATGAGATCTTCTAAACTCCAGTTTCTTCATCGGTAAGAGGCGAGAGCACAGGGAAATATTTCTCTGACCCCGAAGAGCCAATAATTGTTAAGGTAATTACTGATTTGGCAATACCTTTTCAAAGGACAAGAAATGGCAGAAGTAATGGGACAGGACTCATGCTCATTAGATGTACGGTGTGTAGTGATTTCCAAATGTTCTAATTTTCCTTTAAAAAAAAAAAAAACCCAACTTTTAGCACTGAGGAAATGGGGTAGTATCCACTCACAGGGAGGTTGTGAGGATTTAATGAAGTTAGGGGTATGAAGTCCCTAGGACAGTGCCTTGGCATATAGTGGGAACTCAAGAAATACCCTTTCAAAGGGTTTCCCAGGTTCTTTGTAAATTAAAAGCAGAACACGAGGCATGGTACAGATCACTTCCAAATCCAATGGATTCAAAGAAGCAATCATTCCATTTTGCCAGGAACGTTCCCAGTTGTGAAACTGGAAATCCTAAGTCCCAGGCTAGCAAACCGTGATGGCTGGTCACTCTATTTCTGGAGGAACAGAGAGATGAATTTAAGAACGAACACAGATTCTTCCACTCTCCTCCCTGACGCTACAATCAAAGCGAATCCTTAAACGGCTCTCTTGGCCTGCGATGTACTTGCCGCTGTCCCTTCCCGCGTGCCCTCCACAATGCTCCTGTGCTTCCTCTTATAAACTCTGCCTGGCGTGGAGTCAGAGACGTGCTACTCTTCCTGGCCTGCTCGGCTGCACTGCACAGGAAGGAAGAGGCTGCCTTGCTCCTCTGCATCCCGTGCGCAGAATACAATAGGTAGTTGATAACTGGTGACCGAATGGAATCAAATTATTAAGGAAGAAAGGTCCTACCCCTCCACCACCACCTGCTGCCAGGACCAGGCTGATCATCCCCACTGGTTTGGATGGCTCCTTTTCCCCGTGGGGGCTTTTGACATTCACTTTAAAGGGTCTACAGGCTGAAGGATTGGAGGAAGCCTGTCTTGAGACCCGTCCCCTGACACAGGCTGAGCTGCGGACAGGAGCAAACACTGCATTTCCAAGGCTCCTTTTCTCTTTCATTCAAAACCCACCTTCGTACACCAGAGAGGATGTGCTGACAAATGAGCAAAGGTCACATGATCATCACAACTAATATGTGTGGCCAGAAAAACAGATCTGCACCATGAACGCCTCAGCTTTCTAAGAAAGGGAAATCCGTCAGAAGACTTTTTCTTGTCCGTTAAATCAGATGCTTTTTCCCAAGATGGAATTCCTATCTAGCCACTAAGATAACCTTCTGTGCCATCTTATTCACAGCTTAATGGTTGAGACGATTCCTATGCATCTCCTGCCTGAGTGGGCCCAGGTAGCCAGATGATTATTTAAATCCCTAAACCTGTCTGGTCAATGGCTGGTGCTCAACTATCAAGGAAGCCTCAGGTCCCTCTTTACAGTCCTGCCCGTGGCATATGGGTGGGCAATTCCTCACCTCAACATTACTTCCAGACCCTGTGTCTATGCTCCCGTGTTCTGTGTGCACATTCATGACCTATGTAAGACCACGCATATCGATTATGGGAACATCTTCCATCTGCAGTTCTAACCTATCCCCTTGTCGGCAGAGCATCAAGAAGAGTGTGTCAAAAGAAAGCATCTAACAGATAAAATCTTAAAAGACACGCCCTCGCCTCAAAAAGCCATGTCCTTCACCCGCATGATTGATGTTAGGTGCCTATGTGTGGTTACCAATTCTCTACAATGTTGGGCTCCGAGGTATACACGGGGTTAATCACCATCTAGCCCACTGCTAAAATTCAAAAATTTCAACTGACTTTGTAATAATGAAATGTGGTGAGAAATATTCCGAAAGGCCTACAACGCCCACTAAGATGTCTTTTTGACCCCTCTCCCCTCTGAGACCAGTAACAGAGTGTAACATGCGAACTGAATTAACTAGACATTCTCGGTTGTCAAGCTCCACATAACGGGCCCACCGCCAGGAAAACACGTATTATATGTTTTGGTAACTTCCCACAAAAATAAAAGCAATACAAATGTGGCTCACACACAATGCTGATGGGATGGGTCTAAGTCAGACTTCATTGCCCGTCACCTTGATTTCTGCCTGGTTGCCTTAACTCTCAACATTGGAATTGTAAAGGCTTTTCAGGTGATTCAAGTAGAGTGTTGTACAGACAGCACCAAGAAAGGAAACGTCTGTAGCCACGATCCCCTGAGACTAACGATAGTTATAAAAAAAAAAATGTTTTTTTCATCTAATTCTTTAGGAGAGGTTGATTTCAGCTCACAAACTGGGCCTTTGGTTTTGGGTCAGAGTTATGGTTTCTGGGGTTTAGCTCCAGGGGGCTAAAAATGGACAGCACTCAAGTGGCTTTCATTAGCTTTGGTCATGTCTGGTGCTGGCTGATGGTGCCCTCCAGAACTCTCCTGTGGGATCCTTGCACAGCGATGCTCTAGGGTAGACCTGATGAACCTCCACTGATCTATGATGTAAGAACCAACGTGAGCTTATTGGGCTTGTTTTTCTAATGGAGGTACACATGTGACTCCTCTTCCAGATGTAAACATCACAGTAATTCTCTCTAAGTACTGCTGTGCAAAGTCCTTGCAGGTCTGGGTAGTAGGGGCTGTAGACCTGCTCCTCCTACAGTATGGGGAACACCTGTGGGTAATTGTTCAAACCTCTATTACTCTTTCCTGAGGTGCTAAGTGGTACAAATGTTTTTCAAATTCAAGTTAATAAATGATAATTCTGTAATATACTTGGATACTTGGAGGTGCAGGTATTTCCTGGTCTGGAAAATGCCTTCTTTAAGGCAAATGCAAGTAGTCAAGGAGTTGGTCATGTACAGGGCACCCCCTCTAGATGGGGTGATTCGTTAGCGTGCTGTTGACAGAATAGGGGGACGATGCCAACAGGAAATAAGAGGGGAAGGCCGTTCAAGCAAAAGGACACCTCTTCAACATATTCTTGCTGCTGCAGGGACCTGGTTTCCCCAACACCTCAGTCCCAGTGGACACGCAACTGTTCATTACGTCAATTAAAAAGTACATTCCAGACATGGGCACATGAAATGGCAAACGTGACAGCACAAACACAGACATGCTGGACACGAGAGTAATAGGAAGCCCACAATGAGTGTAGCTACTGAGTATAATTGTCTCCTTGTCCCCAACTGTCCCGCATTTCAGCTTTATCTCAGGGTGAGGGGTCTTTAACTGCTAAACCTGTTAACATTGTCTTGTATATTTCATCTGCTTGAATAATAACTAATCTATTCCGGTTCCTCCCCTCTCTAGCACCGAAACTCTCTTCTGAGCACGTTTCCGGTATTTTCAAGAATCCATCAACATTAGCTAGCTCTACCCAAGGAGTGGACATTGCCACTGGCAAATTACTTATTTACAGTCTGTTTTTCCTCTGAAATGTAAAAACCAGGAGGGTAGCCTTACTTCCTTCAGTGTTGTACCCTTTACTGGCTTCAGCAACGTTTCTGCCGTGTTTCTGCCATGTTCTGCCATGTTCTGCCAACGTTTCTGCCATCCAGGCTCTGGATGATGTTTGCCAAATGAATTGGTAGATGAGCGGATAAATGAATGAATATCCATCAGCCTGCTTACCATGATCCCCAAGACTGACAAGTACTTGTTATATGAAGCTGCTGCTGGGCAAACTGGACCAGTGTGGTGACTAGAATGGTTTTATACACTAAGACAAAGAAGGAACATGTAACAAGGGGTTAGCCGGCCTTTAGGTAGCCGAGACCCTAAGGGAACAAGTTGCAAATAATATGATGCAAATTGTTTTTTTTTTTTTTTTAATCCTCCTGAGCAGGGATTGTTTGGTATACTTCTGTGCGAATCAGCCGGACAGTAAATATTTTCAGCTCTGCAGGCCACAGGACTCTGTTGCACCTATACAAATGTTCTGCTGTGGTGCAAAAGCACCCAGAGATAACTCGTCAACGAACAAGTGTTCCAGTACAATCTTACGTATGGACAATGAAATCTGAATTTCACATAATTTATTCTTCTTTGGATCCCTCCCTCCCAGCTATTCAAAATGTAAAAACCTCTGTTAGCTCTGGGGATTTGGCTCATGATCTGTGGTTTGCCAACTCTGGCTCTTGACAAGCACCAGTCTATCACTCTAACGAATCCCTCAACCTGTGAAGAAACCAAACCCTTCAGAATGACCCCGTCTCTTCCTCCATGAGAGCAAACTCTGAAGCAAAAAATATTACAAGGACTATCACAGGTAACTACCACATAGTAACTTCTGGCCACATGATCTTCTTTGGTTCCTATCACAAGTTGAAAACTCTGCCTTTGATTGGATTTAGGGCTGAAGGATGAAGGGAAATCTATGAACAAATGAAATCCACAAATAATCAAAGAATCCTCTTAAAAGGTCTATAACATCGCCAAGCCACACCCACCAAAAAACAAGAAAGCTGCCAGGAGATAACCACTTGACTTACTGATGGTCTAACTCCTTTCCTTCTCTTGCCAGCTCTTGGGGAGGGAGAGTGAGGAATAATGAATAAAGTAGATCATCAGTTTCGGAGTAATGAACAATGGCCCCACAGTCAAATCCGGACTCTGGAACAGTTACTGGGGCAAACCATGACACTCAGTCGAACACTTTATTCTAGCTGAACATTAAGAATTTAAGTTTATCCACTGAATAAATGCAGGAACTTGTATCACTTCGTAACCACCACTACGTAAAGATTTAGGTAGTAATAGCCATATGGTTTGTTCTGTTGAAACCAATTTTTAAAGGGCTTATCACACATCAGTAAGAAGTGAACTTTGGTGGGGAGATAAATAACACTATTGTTTTGCTTCTGAATAAGCGTGCTAAATTTAAAGATGTTTCCAAAGAGTTATGTAAAAATTTGGGGATTTTATGACGTGCCCTTAGCCTGTATGAATATCCCACTGTTCTGGTAAGTTCTTATCTTGTAGTGTGAATGGAAAAATATTAACTAGCTAAAGAAAATAACTTTTGAGACAATCTTACTTAAAAAATGTAATTTGTCATATAAGATGATAACTAATTTAAAAAAATCCTCTCTATCCTGAAAAGTCACAACAAAAAGTTTAAGTGTGTTTTGGCTGATTTTTCTCTGCAACTATTTGAAGCTGTAAATGACTTAACTCAGTAAAATTCCAAATGTAATTATCTTCTGTACTTAGCCTAGGGCTCTCCATATATCTCGGCATTGCTGTCTTGCATACAAAATAGGCTTTTCGATGGCTGGTAGCAATATAATGTACAACATTGTTTTAATTTCCCCTAGTCGGCTAGCCTCTTGCCTACACTAAACCAGCCAGAGGAAGACGCCACAGTGGGTCATCAAGCACTCAAAAGCATTTTGGAACTCGGTTGCATAAATGGGGTTTGCAGGGTCAGGCTTTTGCAATTGTACATTTTAATAATCTCCATTTCTGACCCAATTTTTACTTTTAGAAACTAATTTTCTATTAATTATACCAAGAAGGGAATTATTGTTAAAATATGGTGGTCCGTCAACAAGTGACATCAAAAGTGGAACCCACATTTAAAAATGGCCCCCATCCCTCACAACTGTGATCCCCAGGAAAATCTGCAGACGTTTATTTTCTATAGTCACAAAATACATTCAACATGGCCCAACAAACTGCCAAAAATAAGATTATATATATGTGTGTGTGTGTGTGTGTGTGTGTGATATGTATATATTATATATATGAGATATATATATATAATGTCTAACATTATACATACATTATATATATATACATATATATATATATCTCAATACGTGCCTGTATGCATTTGTGTGCATATTTAAAATATTTAAATTGTGTGCACTGACAGGAGGAATAAATCCACATGCAGCTTCTACCTTAACCTCAGACAGCATGCTCACGGGCGTGCATGCGTGCGTACTGGCCCAGTCTTGCTGATGCTCCCATGTGCCTTCCATCCCCATCCATTGTCTCTCAGTCTCTCTCCCTGGCTCGGCTGCCTAGCTCCAGGTTAGGGATCATGGCAAGTTAGGGGGCTTACATTAACAACAGGCAACTGAAGTTTTTAACTTAGAGCGTTTCCCACTTGCAGGAGAAGACAAAAGGGAGGGGAAGCGAGAGAGAAATGGAAAGCTAACAGAGGTAGTGGGGAGTTCGCGGCATACACAGAGATGCACAGGACTTTGAAACGTCTGAGCGGCAGTTCCAAAGAAGGAACTGAAGGTGAACATTCCCGAAGAGTGAAAAAGAAAAGAAAAGAAAGGACAACAACAGGTTTTGGACCTTCCATTCAATAATGAGTACACAGGAACTCATTTCAGAACACTACAGAAATTTGGAATTTGAGGAATACTGAGGTAATATTAAAAATAAATTTGGTTTTACCTGTAGCTCTAATTGCTGTACAACCTGCATTTGTACTCTACATTGAGCTGTACTTCTATCGTCCAGCGCATGCTCACTGTTGAGATGTCTGCAACAATACATAGAAAATCATTAAGTGAAATGGAGAAACAAAAAGGAAAATATAAGTTACCAGGATGTTTAAGCAAAAACTAGGCA
>NW_024412414.1:18089246-18114246 GCF_014898765.1 Herpailurus yagouaroundi | reverse complement strand
GATTTGTAAAGGGCTGAACAGGAACTAGAGTTGAAATTTGAAGCAAGGAAATTCTTCTACTAGGTACTGATGGACATTTCTCTGTTTCTCTTGGCTCTGTACAGGTTTTTAGGTCACTGGGTTTTGCAATGTGGATGCCAAATGAGAATCTCACCAGCACAGAAACTTTGAAAAGGACAACTAACTTAATCCCTCAATTTAAATAAAATAATAATAATAATAAAAAAATCTAATGATACTTCACTCAAGAGTCAGAGCTTTTTATGAGACCTGTTGCCAATATTAGTGTCTTGGAATGATCTCATCTTTCATCCTGGCGAAATTCCAACACACAATTTCATTAACCCAGGTACTGCAGGTGATAAAACTCATTTTTCCCTAAAGAGACAGCTAAAAAGTACCAGTTATACATTTATGAAGTACCAGCAATCAAAATTATGGATTTTCTAAAAGGTTTTTAACTACTTTTATTGAAAGGAAAATCGCTGTCTCAGACTTTTGTGACACTGCTGCTAATAATAAATTTTACCATTTAGACATGGCCATAATATGGTAGACAGTGTCAATAAAAGTATGGAGCAAAGATGATCCCTGTCTTTTAAGTAATGCCTTCTAATTACACACCGGAAATGATCACGTGAAGTATGTAACTAATGGCTCTTAAAAGAGAAGAACGCACAACGATGTATCTGTAGCGACACAATGTCCTGTATACATGATACTCAGGTACACGCAGACCTCACTGCACTGAGGAGACATTTACGAAATGTTTTCTCGAGTGCTTTCGAAGCCTATGAGAAAAAAATAAATTTAATTTGCATTTTTGACGAAGGTCTGTTTGCTGGGGAAAAAAATGGGTTCAAAGGTTATTTGCTCTTTTTCGAGCAAGGTGGTGGCACTGAGCCTGTTACCTTTGGCAAAATTGTTTAAACTTTTCCATCTAATATTCTATAGATCACTAGAGGGCACTGTGGTATTTAGGCCACTCTGACCTCTCTGAGCACTTGGAAAGGTCTTGAACTCCTGAACAATGTCAGAAGGGTGAAAGGGCGGACTTTTCAGGGGGATAAAAATGTGCGCCGGTCCCACCCACTTTTTATTTTTCTAAAGCAATTCAAAAATGCAGGAGAAGTACAAAAGTCAAATTCATAAAAATATGAGCTCCTCTTAACGCTACTCAAAGACCTGTCACCTGGGATCTGAATGGGGACCAGCATCGTCCCTGTGTTCTTGAGATTTAAATGGTGAGGCTGGAGGCTTGGATCTGCACACACCCGACATACTAGAGGGCTGTTCCCTCCACATGTGCTCCAGCCTCCTGCACTAACTGGAGGCGATTTCACTGCAGAACATTCAGGCATGCAAACCGAGAGCCACAAATGGTTTGAAACAATTTATGATATCCGGCCTCCTTCGACATGTATTAGCATATACCTGGTTTCTTTAACATACACTTTGTTTTTCCAAAACCACAAACATCGTTGCTGGAACTTCATGTGGAAGTGCTTAAGGGGCGGAAAGTTAACACCTTTGTGATCCTTGCAGCCTCACGGTGGCTGTTCAACAAAAGCCTCTTTGTCAAGGCTTTCTCGAGATGTTTTCTTAACATGTTCCAAGTAGTTTTAGGCAGGGAACTAAAGTAAACAAGATGTTACCATGATAAAAACACTTGTGAAAACATTACAGGGCGCACTTAGTAGTTTCTTTCACATAAAACTCTTCACAGTTTTGAGAAGTAAAATTCACAGAAAAAAAATTTTTTTTAAAGCCAATGACCGATGAAACGTCCTCTACGGTCTACAGTCCTCAACCTTTTGGAAGGGTCAGCGTTCTGTCCCGTGGGCATTTCCCTCATTTTTCTTCTCCTAGGCTTCTATTAGAGCACAGAGCAAATTTACCTGGGTTTCAATAAACAATATACATTTGACCAACACGCACAGGCATTGTTTTGATCACTGTGCACGGTGTTCTTCTTCAAGAGAAAAACACGAAAAATACAAACAAAACACAAACAAAAATTCCTTTCAAACGGATACCAAGCAAGGACGCAAATTACACCCTTCTGAGATGTTACACAAACGACCACCAACAAGAAAAACTAGGGATAGATGGAAATATTTTCCCCAAGCACATAGGACTACCTTGTATTTGTGAAACTGGGTCTGTGCCTGATTTTACATTTGAAGTCAGAAACGGGAAAATGTGGTCATGATTTAACCTTCAAATCCACTCTCCACCTTGTCAGAGAATGATAGGAGCCCCTTTTGAAAAAGAACAAGGGAAGAAGTATAAATCCGTGTGTTCACTGGGAAAGGTGGTGTCTGCAGCCTGGTTTGAAGAAAAGCAACACATGATCCAAGTGGGGACAGAATGGAAGAACGCGGGGAGCTTCACCTATCTGGAGAGGCTCGGGTTTGTTTTTGTTTTGCTGCTCCCAGAGGCTGGGAAGCAATGCAGGGCTGGAGGATTTCATTAGACTGAGTAGGAGCGCCTGCTGGTCTCAGCGCTAACAAACACAACAGTCACATGATAACTCGTGGTTGATGGGTTAAACAAAACAAAACAAAACAAAACAGCAACACGAAAACTGCAACTTGTTTTGAGAAAAAACAGGGAAATAAATGCATACAATGGACTGGGTATCTGCTGATTCTGATAAAGCGTCCCTCTGCTGGCTGTGGGGGAAAGACAACAGGATGGTTATTTGTACAGTATTTATCTTTGAAATCAAGGGCCCTGTGGTATACCTCACCTTGGGAACAAACACTGCAGAATGATCACAGAAAAGTGTCAAATCTCTGGGTCTGATTTACCAACAGTTATGATATTTATCTCTCAGGAGGGAAAAAAGAATATGCCTCATTTTTAGACCCATGAGTCTCCCCTCCCTTCCTTTAACCTCCCTCTCTGTGAACACTGGCATTTTACTGTCAGATGGGATTTTTATCCTGAATAACTGATCTTGGCTTCTCTAAAAGTTATCTCTTACTAGCCTCAGCAACAGAGGATCAGAAAACAGCTACCACGCAAAGTCACTTTCCCCTTTCACACTGAGCCCTAAAAACCAGGTGGAAAGAGCCCAAGCCCATCTAAGTGTAAAAACTGTGGATGGTGAATGAGGTAACAGGGCAAGGCATGCATGGCTGTTTTCCCAAAATGTGAATAAATGTAAGGGCTCTGTGAATCCAAACTAAAATAACCCAAGACAGCAATGGCTAAGGAAATGTAAAAAGATTTCTCAGCTAAAAACGTTATGACACCAACAAGTTTACTCTAGGTCAGAGGTCAGCAATCTAAACACCCATCCCTTACACACGGTCTTATGGTTGCTTTTACACTACAAAAGCAGGGGTGAGTAGTTGCGAGAGACTGTACAGACTGCAAAAATCTACCCTATTTACTGTCAGATCCCTTACAGAAAAAATTGGCTGCCCCTCGCCCCTCCATCACACTGGATTGTGTGGGACTTTTGACAAGAAATTTATGGTGACAAATATTAAAGATTAGTCTCTTCTGACACGTTAATGTTCTGCACGGTTACAACATCTTCCCTAGGAATGCTCAGAAATGTTCAGATATTTAAAATTATCCCTCCTTTAAACATGTACTTGAGGGCATAGATAAGAAAAAAAGGACTGATATATTTTTCAAGAGTGCCTAGTATGGGTCAGGCACTTTATGTGATGCGCCTTTTAATTCTAACAACCTCGAGAGGGGGTCACTAATATTGTTATCCCCAACTACATGTGCGGATACTGATGCTCACACAGGCTGTGTGCCTAGCTCAAAGAACACACTGATACCAAATGGCTTCACTACTCCATCTGCCTTTTCTCCGAAGCTCTTTCTACACCTATGGCGTGAAGTTGAAAACATATAGTTAATAAATGGTGTTGCTTCTAACCCCGCCGTCACAGGACTGCTTGGATTTGGATCTTCACTCCACTTCCTGCTAGCTTTGTGACCTTGGGGAAAATCACTTGACTTCTCTGTGTTAGCCTCCTTAGCTGTAAGTTGAGAGTAATACCTTAATATTATCACTGTTAGGTAGGGTGAGGATTAAATGGGTCATACAGCTGACTCGTGAAAAACGTGGGGGTTCGGAAAGCTGACCCCTCCTCACCCCTCAGGTAGCAAAAATCCATGGGTAACTTTTGACTCTCCCCCCCCCCCCCCAACTGAACTAATAGCCTACTGTTCATAGGAAGCCTTACCAACAACACATGACGTCGATCAACACATTACTGTGTGTTGTTATGTATTATATACTATATTGCAATAAAGTAAGCTACAATATAAAGTATTAAGAAAATCCTAAGGAAATATTTCTAAAACTGTATGTGTTTATTGAGAAAACAAATCTGCATGTAAGTTGACCTCCACAGTTCAAATCCATATTATTCAAGGGTCAGCCATATATATAAAGTACTTGGAGCTGACCCTGTGGCACAGTTCTGAGTTGTTTAATTATAAACTCTTACTAGGGGAGCATAAAATCAGGGGATCAAAAGATAAGTGGGGAAAAAAATCTAGAACGCAACAACTAAGTCAAGGTCAGAGCAATGCTACATTTTGTTGACTAAAAGTGCCTTGGAGAATCCAAGTACTCCTAGTATCAACTTGCTTAAACCAAAGACTGTTATGTCCCTCTATAGAGTGAGAATGGAAAAGAAGAGTGAGCCCACAAGAGGTGCTTCCAGAATCTACAAATATGGCACAATTTGAGAAGAAATGCTTACAACATCACTTCTCATCAACAATGACTCCACGATGACATGATTCAAAGAGGCCATGTGGTTTCTGTTTGACCCACACAATATATGGTACCTCTTTCAGTCCAGTTCAATGGAAAGCAAAGTTGGTTTCACGAGAGCCAATTTGATTACTCTTTAGACTGCACACAGATGTGGGAGAAGCGAATCTGCAAGAAGACTAACTTATTTTCCACTACATTAAGCAAGACACTGAAACCTGAAGACAACTCTGAATTTCCCAGAGCTAAAATCATGCTGTAGAGGAAACTCAGAATCCTGAATTTGTCATATATGGCCAATCAATGGGTAACTCAAGAAATCATTAAGAGAGCAGTGAGTTCGAGGGTTTTTTTCTTTCATGTTCAGCATTTACTCTCCCATTTCTGGTTTATATACTTGTTTTTCACACTTGGGAACCAAATCTCTCATCCCTAACCCCCATGTGGTTCACGTGGGGTGAAGGGTGAACGTCTCTATGTGCTCTGGAGGTGGCCATGCGATGGAAGGAAGGCTGGCTACAACACTGTGACTGGCTCAAAGCTGGAACACGTGACTCAATCTGGGTCAGTGGGTCAGGGGGAGCCTGCTCGGGACTACTGGTGGACGACAGAAAAAGAGGTGCACTGTGAGATGGATCAACTTGTGGCATATAGATTTGTCGTCTTTAGTTCTACTTGGAAAGAGCCTAAGAATGAAGGCAACACAGAAGACAACCAAGCCAACAGACACAAAACCAATGCTCCAATAGGCTTGTTTAAGCTTCTAGATCCAGCCATGCTTGAGGCAGCTATCCCACTGGACTTCCTAGTTCTAAGAGCCAATTATCACTCCCCAACTCCCCCCTGCCGTCTTGGGGGGGAGGGGAGAAAGGGGTTAAACCAGGTCTGTAGCTGACAAGCGAAGTCTTCTACCAAACAGAAGTCATTAAGTACTAAGAAATAAACAGGCAACCATGGCAGGTTCATAGCGGCTACCCAATCCACTGAGCAAACATGAACCAAGAACATGTCGCGTCATGTGCGAAACCACAATAATTGACAGATGGTTTCCTATAAAGATCCAGGCTCCAAATATCCTTAAAAGGGGATTTAAACAAAAAAAAAAATCATTAGTCTAGGCCCCAATTTTCATGATCATTAGATTCTTTTCTTTCGTACGAGGTTGGTTTAAAATTGTGCTATCTCATTGTGGAGACACAAGAAAAAAATTACATATATATATATATATATACACACATATATATATATATATATAATTGTCAGCTTAGTGATAAATGGACTTGTGATTTGAGGTTGAGGGTGGAAATACTCTGATTATTAACAACATTTTTTAAATGGATCATACTGAAAAACTGCCTTTTTCCCTATGTGGCTCTAAAACTGATACAACAAGAATAGTCATAGCAATTGTGTATTTTTAAAGACTTTATGAAAATACATCCTATTTACAGATGGTTATCGACCATTCTAGAGATAAGTGAAATTAGCACCAATGTATTTATCAAAACTAGCACTGGTGAAGAAGGTGAAATCAGAATTTGAAAGTGGTTTCTGCCAAAGTCTTTCTCTCATTATCTAAATACAATTAGGCAAAAACAAAACAAAGATTTATAATGAGTGATTTATAAGAGAACAAAGCCCAATAACACAACTAGCTTGAATCAGAATAATTGTAAAGGGCTTTTGCTTACTTTAAAGTATCACTGTTCTTGATTGTTCATATTTAGGAACAAATTTTAGGCATCTCTTCTGAAAAATTTTTTAAGTACTTAACTTTCTAATGACTACATAATGCTCATCAAGTAAAATATTAAAGCTGGGAAGCTCTGAAATAGATTCACAGTCTTCATTAATTAAAACACCGTATCAGTGAAACTCCTTTCAGGTAAACAACGAATGGATCTTTAATGGTACGTTTTTAAAATAGTTGCATGCAGATCCATAAGGCTAAATATAGAGACTACTTTAAGAATATACAGACCACACAAAACTAGAAACCTGTACACAAATCAGCTGTTTTCTATTTCTGGGGGCTTGAACGAGAGGGAAAAGCCAAAAGCAAAGACCTCCCAACTCCCAATCTTTTTTTTTTTTAATTTTTTTTTTCAACGTTTATTTATTTTTGGGACAGAGAGAGACAGAACATGAACGGGGGAGGGGCAGAGAGAGAGGGAGACACAGAATCGGAAACAGGCTCCAGGCTCTGAGCCATCAGCCCAGAGCCCGACGCGGGGCTCGAACTCACGGACCGCGAGATCGTGACCTGGCTGAAGTCGGACGCTTAACCGACTGCGCCACCCAGGCGCCCCCTCCCAACTCCCAATCTATAAGCCATCACGAAGTTGGACATAAAGGAGTGATACGCGTGCGTATGTTCAATTATTGTGTAATATATAAATATACTAAATACAATGTATTATTATATTCAGTCCATCTGCCAATGATTTGGTGATACTACCGATAAATTTATGGGGTATCAATAACACAGGGCAGTTTAGTCTGAATATGGTCAAAGGACAAGGTACGGTACAGAGGAGAAATACTAAGCTGCAGTGCAGAAGCATTTCATTTCAACTCTGAGATGATTAATCTATCATTTCTTTACAGAGATACTTTAACAATGTTACAGACTTAAGTGGGATAATCCAAGTTTTCGTCATACTTTAATGGTACAAATTAAAGTTACTCCATTCTCCCCATAAGGACAAGAATTGGAACTAAAGTCAACACCAGGATGGAAAGGTAAGAAGCAACTTGGCAGCATTTCCTTGGCACCCATTTCTTAAGTGTGTAAGTCATGTGTATAAAAATGAAGGGGACCAGTCACTAAGCTGCAACCGGCCGTGAAGTGACAGCAGTCTTGTAAACTTAAGAGTATGTCAGTGACTCAGTATGCAGACCAATGAATACAAGTGAAAACTAAATTCTGGCAAATTTAGTACTGGGAAAATTTTTATTTAGTCACTGTCATCCTGAGGAAATGGGTAACCGATAGACTCTCACCAAGAGCATCAAAACTACCCTTGGGTGAACCTCTTTCGCCCTTTACCATCTACCCTCCGCAGATGCTGGGACTATTCCTAGGATGACGTGCTAGCCCTTAGGATCTAGAGTCCATTCTCAAAATGGGGGTGTGAAACCCTCCATCAAAAAGGTATTTTATAAGGAAAAGCATGAGCAGTGGGAGGTGATAGCTATGTAAGAGAAGAAAGCGATATAAAATCATTCTTACTTCAGAAATGATTGGAAATCTTCGCACACTGCTTCACAGCCTGGCCACTTGCATACACCATGTCCGTAGAGAGGATGGCTATGGGGGTGCTCCTCGTGGGACAAACTGAAAAAAAGCACACACGCACACACACACACACAAGGACAAGAGAATGAATTTGTTGCCAAGAACCATCCCAACAGGCTTAAAAGGCAGGAGGAACCCACGTGTCTGAAAGTGGACATGGAGAAATCTAGGGTTTCTTTTCCCCAGGCATTTACAAATTAATTCTGCATTGTTATCTAAAAGCAAGAGTTAAATTCCAGACTGTGACTAGTCCAATGTTAGAAATGTACCACCACGTATGAAAAGTGTTTGACAGGCTTTTGTTAGAGGCAAAGCTCTCTACTCAAACTGTGAAGCATTCTTTAAAAAGCTAGAATTTATCATTTAATCTACATAATGAAAATGATCAAATCTGTACTTGATTTTGAGATTCTCTTGCTGTTTTCTACCCAGGATATTATACATTTTCCTCCTCCCTTCCACTAGAAAACTGCTTTCACATACTTGTATGATCTTTTCACAAATTAATTTTATCAAGCACCGAATAGAGCAATTAAATAATTTAGCATCAAATAACTTAGCAAGACAAATATATCCAAGTAGATGATTAGCTTAAAAACACTAGCGACAGCAAGAAGATTACATCCCTAAAATTACAGACACCACGACTGAGAAAAAACTTGGCATGAACACAAGGGGTTAATCCTTCAGTGGGGTTCCAATCAATATGTAATGATTTGACCACAAGGATCCAAGTCATGGGATACTTTGATCCACACCATGTGGTGCTTGGGGAAGTGTATCTGTTGCACTCGCTGATGATCCATATTCTCAAATATTTTCTCTATTAGATTTCTGCATCCAGACTTCTTTCAGACAAATTATTTTTACAGTCATTTCCATAACCTTAGATTCCATCAAATAGAAATGTAAAACTAACATTCAGAGTTCTGTTTCATACTCAAGCACATTCTCTTCAAGGAAAGGGCTATTTTGCAACTTATTCCACTGTCTGTCTGTGATTCTGAACTTGAATCATGACTCCATACACATACACGCAAGCGCGCACACATGTGCAGCTTGTAGATTACCACAAGGATGCGTATTCACATATTATCGATCGATTCACATTCACAGAGCAGACATACACAAACGCCACTTGTCCCTGACTTACAATGAATCCGCATTTGGCATATTACCAACAGTTAAACTAAGGAGCACTAAGAGTAAACACACATGTGCATAGAACTACACCTTATCAAAGATCAATAGGTCTATCTATGGCTTTTAAATAATTATGTTGGAAATTTAACATAATTTGAAAAGAGCGATCAGTTTTTTTTTTTTTTTTGCCTTTAAAAAAAAAATCAACTTGAGAAACAAAAAAAAAAAAAAAAAAAGTTACACAAGTCTTACTGATAAAGGTGCCCCTCATGAGAGAAAAGAGTAACACAAGTGAACGAAGGTAGCTCTATAATGAGAGGTACACAGCCCCGTGGCCAAAGGATATTCTCTAAGCAGTTAAGAGGGCAAAAGTCCACTGGACCAATGGAAAGAATTACTACCAATCCAAGATCATCTTCAGATTTTTTTTAATGTTTATTTATTTTTGAGAGAGAGAGAGAGCCAGAGTGCGAGCAAGAGAAGGCAGAGAGAGAAGGAGACACAGAATTGGAAGCAGGCTCCAGGCTCTGAGCTGTCAGCAGCGAACCGGATGCAGGGCTCAAACTCACAAACCGCGAGATCATGACCTGAGCTGAAGTCGGACGCTCAACTAACTGAAGCCATCCAGGCGCCCCACATCTTCAGAATTTTTATTTTATTTATTTATTTTTTATTTTTATTTTTTAAATTTTTTTTTCAACATTTATTTATTTTTTGGGACAGAGAGAGACAGAGCATGAACAGGTGAGGAGCAGAGAGAGAGGGAGACACAGAATCGGAAACAGGCTCCAGGCTCTGAGCCATCAGCCCAGAGCCCGACGCGGGGCTCGAACTCACGGACCGCGAGATCGTGACCTGGCTGAAGTCGGACGCTTAACCGACTGCGCCACCCAGGCGCCCCTCTTCAGAATTTTTAAACAATAAATTAGAAATGATGACCTAAGATGATGTTAGTGTAACTATTTTGGTAATCATGTCATGATACATGTAAGTCAAATCATTATGCTGTACAACTTATACAATGCTCTACATCAGTTTTATCTCACTAACACTAGAAAAATAGACATGATACAAAAACAGAATTTCAAAAAAATTACTGACAATATTTGAAACTAAAGAGTCCTTCTAAGGACTGAATTCTCAGCTATTCTGAGGGAGGGAAACCCTTGAAAATGAAAACTATTCCTATCAATAGCATGGAAAGAAAAAAAAAACCTAACCATAGTTATGTTCTTTACCAACTTCATTAAGATTCATTAAAATATTTTCATAATGTTAAAATTTTTTATATCTATAAAAATATATAATACACATTTTTCAGAAGTTAAGGCATGAAGATTTCTATCACCCATTTATAAATATTTTCAAAAATGTTTACTGAGGGAGAGAGAGCATGCACGTGTGAGGCAGGGGGAAGGGCAGAGAGGGGAGAGACAGAGGATCCAAATCCAAAGCTGACTCTGCACAGTCAGCAGAGTCAGATGTGGGGCTTGAACCCACGAACCGCGTGACCACGACCTGAGCCGAAACTAAGAGTCAGAAGCTTAACCGACTTAGCCACTCAGGTGCCCCTCGTCCTTTTATATTTAACCTAATCTTGTTATTAAAGAATTTCTGTTATCGACTAGTCTTCAAAATCCTTATTTACTAAAGCAAAGAGCCCACCATAAACCATCTTAGCTCTAGTTACATACTGAAATTGGTCAAACCGTCCCTCTATTTTGGACACTGAGACTCCCTTCATGTTTCGTACGCCTATGAACAATGTTAAAAATAAAATTTACCAGGTCAAACATCCCAGTATATAACTGATTTTTACAAGATGCATTCAGAGAAATGGAATGAGTCAATTAATGAGTGCTCAGTTTTAAAATTCACTATGAATATTCTATCAAGTTGCTCTCGAGAGATGCTGCATGCCGACTACGTTCTTAACCATTATACATACTTTGTGTAATTCCTTAAGTTGGAAACCAAACGCCTCAACTGGTTAGGGTTTAAAATTAATACCACTAGTTAAAAACTGCCAACGGTTATTCTTCTGTGCTTTTTTTGTTAAGCAGAGAGTGTCCTGAAACCGACAGTATGAAAGAAAATGGTAGGTGTTCGCTGGAGGAATTTATGATTACAAGTAAAATAGACATGATTTAACATGGGCTCTGCCACCCTTTCTCCCCCCACCCCATCCCTCTGCTTTTTGGTTAGGTGATTTGTGAAGGCCCCGCGGCCTGAATAAAAACTACTCTGCTCCAAGAATTTATTTTTAGTTCAACTTGGTATCCTTATTTTTCAGAGTGAGAACAAAGGACTGTCCACTAAGACTTTATAGAAAGACAAGGCTCCCAGAACTAAAGAAACCCAAACCCCCCCCCCACATGTACACAGTTACATACTCAGAATACCTCTTGAAAACTTGCCTCTACATTAAAACAACATTTACTATGAAAATAAGATATGCTCTTATTTTCCTAAGTTCACACAGCGATAACGCTGAGACGGCTACTGAAGAAAGTCCATCCCCCTGCCACCCTATCCCCACTCCACACGGAATTAACCCACCCTAGATAATAACACTGTTAACATCTGGTACGTTATTGTGCTTTTTCTTCTAACACATCACTGATTTATGAAAATGGAAACATACTGTATACTGCCACCTGTTTTTCATGTTTGATATATAATTCAATACTTCTATTTATTTTGTGCGTCTCACAGATACTCTTATTCATGCTGTGAAGGAAAAAAATACGGTTCTAAAAAATTTTTACTTATTTTTTGGGAGTGGTTCGGGAAGGGCAGAGAGAGAGAGGGTGAGAAAATAGAAGCAGGCTCCAGGCTCCGAGCTATCAGCACAGAGCCCGGCACGGCGCCTGAACTCACAAACCATGAGATCGTGGCCTGAGCCGAAGCAGGAAGCTTAACCAGCTGAGCCACCCAGGCGCCCCTGAAAAAAAAGCACTTCTAAAAGTGTTCAGGGATGGATGTTCCACAACGCAGCTTACTGCAATTTACAGCCAGACTGGTGTTCCCAGCTAACATGTGTTCCAAACAAAGCTGGTTAATGACGACCACGAGCAGGTGTAGGACTTGAAACTTTGAAATCTCTACTTCCTTTTTTGAAAAATTAATAAATTGATTAATTAAGAGAGAGAGAATATCTCAAGCAGGCTCCACACTCAGTGCAGAGCCTGAAGCAGGGCTTGATCTCATAACCATGAGAACACGACCTGAACTGAATTCAAGAGTCCGACACTTAACCGACTGAGCCATCCAGGCTCCCCTAAATCTTGACTTCGTTTATCAGCACTCCTGATTCCACAAAAGATGAAACCCAATCAACCCCATTCCTAACCAAATGTCCTGGTGAACTTAGGTACAGTAGGACTTCATGGGGATCCAAACATTTTTAATAAGGTTTTGAAGCATCCTGGTGCGCAGGACCACTGGCTTAGGCCACCATGACCTGCATGGCCAGTGAGTATAATTGGATACTTTTACATACATGGTTGTCTGAAACAAAATGCTAGGCTTTGAAAGGAAAAGAAACAGGCTGGTAGTAGTGCTCTGACAGAGCATCTCTGGAAAAACCCGTAAGAAAACACACTGTCAGAGGTGGTGAAGAAACAGAATTTTCACCATGTCGCGTTTGAAGTTTTTATTTTATGCACTGTAGGAAGGCTGTGCTGTTCGACTGTTAATTTTTTTCATTTACATGTATGAATATATACCTATATGTGCACACATGACAAAATCAAGTGCGACTCAGGACTCAACTTTGAGACTGCCATCTTCCTTGACAGTGGCACAGCAAAGCGCACAGCATGGGTGGCTGAGTCCAGCTCCTGGCCTTTCAAGCACGCTATGTGGTATACCAGCTGTACTTGTGAATGGGAGCTCTTCTGTTTCACTGGAAATGTGGAACAAACATTTATATTCTGACTGCCTTTTGGGATGGGCCAAAAAGTGAAAGAAGAAAATGAGTAAAAAATGTTTTTTAACTTGAATTACTTATACATGTTTATAGGCTGAAACATGGTGGAAGACGGCAATCCAAGGACCCGACGGTCAGGTAAAATCAGTGAGCCCAATCATTTCAATAAGCTGTCCTAGGTAAACTCAGCAACGTGCAAAGTATATACTTCCGGAAAGCTGCCAAATCCAAGGATGAATAAAGACATATTTGGTTTTGAAGGGATTTAAAAATGTTGGTCCCAACTTAAACTTTCAAAAATATAGAGTCAACTTTTTAATAAATTATTTTTTACTACAAACTCCCAGGTTAAAAATCCCAGGGGCAGGGATTGCATCGAACTCATCTCCACACACTCACATAGGACATGGGCTCAACAAATGTTACATGGATTCAGGAATAAGAGACAATAAATAATTAGGCCAGGCTATTGGATTTTGCTGTGGGTGTATCATTCACTTAGTGTTTGCCTTTTTTTTTTTATTCTTGAAGGTGAAGGCCAGAATGATGCCTATCCACTCGAGAAAACAGGGTTGTGACACCTTCTTTTATTTAATTTTACTTCTAATAATATGAAATACAAATAGTGTGCAGTCAAGAAAAGCCAGGTGATTTAAACTGCTCTTAATAATCCTTGGTATATAAAAATTAAAGGTTTTTTTTAACACGAGAACAGTGACAGCATTTCAGATTAGAGAGAACCAACTTGCCATAAATACAATTACATATAAGTATGTAATAACAATTCCTGACCTTACATGATATCACACACAGTATATGTTCTTCTGTATGGTGTAATGGTGTCATTTTCAAAGACATTTATTTAAGAATTTTTCCTATTTATTCTTCTTATGTCAAAGTATACCCGCCAAAGTCCTAACTTCAATACAGACTTGAGCCTCTGAGAAGATTTTTTATTTTTTAAATGTTTATTTATTTTTGAGAGAGAGCCAGAGCACAAGTGGGGGAGGGGCAGAGAGAGAGGGAGACACAGAATCTGAAGCGGGCTCCAGGCTCCGAGCTGTCAGCACAGAGACCGACGTGGGGCTCCCACTCACAGAGTTGAGATCATGTGAGATCATGACCTGCGTGCGCTGAAGTCGGATGCTCAACCGACTGAGCCACCCAGGTGCCCCCTTCCAAGTTCACTTCTTAATGACAACTTGAAACTGCCATCATTAAATTCATCTACTGCAACTAAGAACAATTTCTCATTTCAGTCCGTTCTCTTGAGTGTCTGTATTAGTCCTGTAAGTTAGTTTTCTGTATGCACACCTCACTGTACTCAGTGTCAGCCAACTTAAAGGCAGTTCCCCTTTCGGCTGACAGTGCACCCAGCTCTTCCTGTGCCCTGACCCAGGTTCTCCTGTTTCTCTTCTGAGTCTACCCCAAGTTGTGTTTTCGCTCTTTTCCAAGTGTGCTCTGTTTTCTTCCTCTCCAAATTCCTGATTCGACTGTAAACAAAAGTCTGCATCTGTGTGCACTAGTTTTATAGTCTCCCTTTGTCACACTCCCCCCAAGTTAACCCCAAATTATAAAATGTATTTTATTTCACTGGCATGTTATTTTATTAACTGAGTTGTGAAAGACTGCTGGTCATTCTCTAATCACTCAAAATTGTGAAATATCGGGGCGCCTGGGTAGCTCAGTTGGTGAAACATCTGACTTGGGCTCAAGTCATGATCTCATGTTCCTGAGTTCAAGCCCTGCATCGGGCTCTCTGCTTTCAGCACTGAGCCTGCTTCAGATCCTCTGTCCCCCCTCTCTCTCTGCCCATCCCCTGCTCCCACACTCTTTTTTTCCTGTAAAAAAATTTTTGAAATAAAAAAATTGTGAAATATGTTTTTCTTTTTTAAGTGTTACTGAGAGATTCATATACCATACGATTCACTCTTTTAAAGTATATAATTCAATGGTTTTGAATATGTTCAGAGTTGTGTAACCACATCGCATATAATTTTAGAACATTTCTATCACACCAAAAAGGAATCCTATACCCATTAGCGATCACTCCCCGTTTCTTCTCAACCTTCAGTTCCTTCCCACCACTAATCTTCTGTTTCTAGACATACGCTTATTCCGGACATTTCATATAAACAGCATCATACAAGATGTGCTTTTTGTGTCTGCCTTCTTCCACTTAGCACAGTGCTTTGGAGGTCCATCATCCCTGTAGTGTATAGAAGGACTTCATTTCTTTTTTTCAGCTGAATAGTAGTATCCCACTGTGTGTGTGTGTGTGTGTGTGTGTGTGTGTGTGCGTGCTTGTGTATCCAGTTTTTGTGTATGCATAACATTTTTTGTGTATGTCCATCAATTTATCCATTGATGGACATTCAGGCTGTTTCCACATTCTAGTTATTGTGAACAGTGCTGATATGAGAGTGCAGGTATATGAATGAATACATGTTTTCAATTCTTTTGGGTGTATATATCTAAGAACAGAACTGTCGGGTCATGGGGTAACTCTGGTGAACACGTGGAGGAACCACCAGACCAGTGTTAAAATCAGCCGCACTACCTTATATTCTAACCAGGTTTATTTGAGGGTTCCAGTTTTTCCATATACTTGCCAAGACCTGTTGTCTTTAACCTTGCCACCTCACTGCATGTAAAGTGGTATTTTTTTGTGTTTCTGATTTGTATTTACTTACCATTTAATACTGTTGAGCATCTTTTCATGTGCTGTGCTTTTCATGTGCTGTGTATCTTCCTTAGAGAAATGTCTATTCAAATTATTTGTCCAGTTTTTAAAAACTGGGTCATTTGTCTTTTTACTCTTGAATGACCTTTTAAATATACATACAGATATATTTATTTTTTTGCATCTCAGTTTCTTATCACAAAAATGATTTACAAATAGTTACTCCCATTTTGTGGACTACCTTGCCAGGTTCTTGATGGTGTGCTCTCAAGCACAAGTCTCTGATTTTGATGAAGTCCCATTTGTCTGTTTTTTCTGTAGTTCCATGTGATTTTGGTGTCACATCGAATAACCCACTGACTAATCTAAGGTAACGAAGATTTATTCCTATGTTTTCTTCTGAGAGTTCTGGCTGTCACATTTACGTCTATCACTCATCTTAATTTTTGTATATGGTGTGAGGAAGAGGTCCCAACTTCATATTTTTGGCATGTTGTCCCAGGACCATTTGATGGAAAGGTCATTCTAGTTCTCTCTTCAACGAATTGTCTTGGCACTTTGTCAAAAACCAACTGAACATAAATCCACTTTTGGTACATGTTGCACACAGGCACTGGGCAAAAATGACACACCTTGTGGATGAATGAGGAGGAGGTGCTTAGTGATTACTGACTGAAGGGACGAAGGTCGTCTATGCCTTCTAGTAAGGACTAACGGATCCTTACCGCTGCTGTGGAGCAGGAAGCTTTTACCTTCTAAACTATTCCTCACCCTCTACAAAGACCCCCCCCCAAACTGCAAGCGATCCCCTTGCTGCCACCTTCGACCGCTTAGGAGCGGTTCTGCCTCCCTCTCTTTGCCACTGATCACCTCCCTCTTTCCCACCATTTGGCCTCTCATTCAGCCAGCCAAAATTAGGGGCATACTGACCCTGAGACAGGCACCGAGGTTACTACGGACGAAGACCAGTTCTCTGAGAAAATGAACTATTGCCTCCCTACGACTCAAGTGTCTCCTGGTCTTTTTTCCAATTCTTTGCTCTCTTGTCCCCGTGCACGTGCTTGCTTCTGTCCACCCCATTACCACTTCAGTCACAGAATCTCTCTCTCTCAGATCTGTCACAGCCCGTGATCTTGGCTGGGTGGCAAGGGGCTGCTCACTCTCTGCCAAAACATTTAACGACTCCAGATACCTCAGGTTTCCAGAAAGATGTTCTCCTGATACAGTTTCAGGACTACCTAGTACTTAAAAGTGCCTTACATTAAACTGTGATCATAACCACGGCAAGTGTCCATGAAAGCCACTTTTTTTTTTTTTTTAAGTAGGCGCCACGCACAGCATGGAGCCCAGTGGGGGGCTTGAACTCACGACCCTGAGATCAAGACCTGAGCTGAGATCAAGAGTCAGACGCTTAACCGACTGAGCCACCCAGGCGCCCCTGAAAGCCCCTATTTTACAGCTTCTTCTTTTATTTGTTTAATTCTTTAATGACAACTTACACAGAAATGGTACCACTTTCTCTCTTTCTCTCGCTTCACTTTTTAGTTCTTATCACATTTCCCTGCCTTCTACTCTGCTACCGCATCCTAGTTTCAATGACATTTTAAGTATCAGACCAGGGATTTCTCAGGTTTAGAGATGGGATTACAAATTTGATTTCTGGTGATGAAGCGGTATCAGAAAACATGCCTTCAGATTTATTTGTACCAAATGTTCATGAACTAACTGATACATTTACGATATAGACAACATGTCGGTTTCCATGACACCAAACTAGGTGAGTTGGCTTTGGAACGCCATCACAGTGGACCTCGTAATATGGAGCGATGCGGATGAACAGCAGCAGAAGAGAAGATTACTTCAATCTCTCCCACGATTTTCCATGCTAGAGTTGATCCTTCTGACGTCTCTCCTACTATTGTGTATATCCTGCAAACCAGGTGGAAGTCAAAGTCCCTTACGGAAAATAAGATGACAGGTCGGGTTTCTTCATGGGTCCCGCTGCAGTAAGAGGAGGAGAAGGTCTCACACCTGACTACAAACGCGCAAATCATGTGGGGGAACAGGGGAAATGAGGATGCGAGTACAGCATCCTTTTTCCTGGCAGCTTTGTAAACATGACCTTTCTCCTTTCACTTTCACTGAAAACACTTCAAGAAGCAGGCGGGCTTCTCAAGGCCCATCGAAACCTGGGAGACAGCTCAGACGTTTTTCTAGCGTACTACCTTCATTTTGCTTTTCCCTCATTTCAGAAATACGCCATCCTACGTGTTTCTCTATTGGTTTTCCACAAGTACGTGGGCCAGCATTTCTATAACCTTACACAGAGAGAAGGGTGTTGGAGGAAAGCCCACGACACAGCCCAGGCTAGAGGGAGTGAAGATGGAGTGTCCACCACCTGGAACACACACGCGCTTCTCTCTCTCTCACTCGCTCATGCGGTGAATCCTTGACTCTCCTTCCCCACAACGCTCATCATCTCAATTTTCTGCTGCTTTTCAAATCATGTTTAATTAGAGGATTTCACATTCCCTTGTGATATGATATTCATGAGTAAAACTTGCAATTGGAGTGACTGTGAATTAGTCTATTAAGTGCCAGATTTGTGCTTTTTAAACAATGATTGAGATTATTGTTATTATCTGCTCTCAATATTGTGCCTCGAGATGGGAGGGCTGCCTCAACTAACTTTATATCTCAAGTACAAGCTTTTAACTCCTTAGGTCCAGGAGTTTCCCCTCCCCCCTTGCATTACAGATTATCCTGTAAGAAATACAGGGTTCCCTTCCCTGCAATGGCCCTCAGGGCAGGGCCCACAAAAGCAGTGCGTGGGGTGAGTTCGAATGATATACAAATATCCTCACTTTCATAGTTATGAGGTCAGGTTCATGTGTACTAGGAAAAAAAAAAAAACTCGACCAATACATCAGATTCATGACTTGTCAGTGTCACATTTTTTTTTTTTTTTTTTTTAAGTTGTGCTCCAATAGGGAGCCCAACGCAGGACTTGAACTCATCAACCTGAACTCAAGACCTGAGCCACCATAAGAGTCAGATGCCCAACTAACTGAGCCACCCAGGCACCCTCAGTGTTTAATTTTCATGAAATCTATTTAGGTTAGTCAGTTTTAAGAAAAATATTAAGCAATAATTAGTTAAAAGGTATACGGAGATATGACAAGAACTGGCCACGGCAGGACTCAAAGTCAATGCTGACTGGGCTTAAAAGATGGAGGATGTTTGTACGGAAGAGTAAGGAAACGCAGCCCTCCTCTTCCACTGCTTTCCTTATAGTCATGCTTCTCAAAGTTTATTATGGATAGAAATCACTGGGATATCTTTTTAACATGCAGATTCTACTTTAGTACTTCTGGGTTGGGGCCCGAGACCGTGTATGTCTGCGAAGCTCGTGTGTGGTATCAATGGTGTGGGGCCACGGACCACAACTTGTATACCAAGTCTCTTGAGAGCTCCCTGTTCAGCATCTGACCTAAAAAGGACTGTTATTAAAGGAGCCTTTCTGGCTTCTTAAAGGAGTGGTCATGGGGTGCCCTATTCACTGTGGGTTGGCAAACAAGTGATATGGATAAAAATGGAAAGGGGTGACCCTGGGCACTCCTCACCAAGCAAGAGTGGCAGACTCAAAAAAAAAAAAAAAAAAAACAAAAAAAAAAAAAAAAAAAAGGGCTGCCTGGCCCTGTTACCTAAGAAATACAGGCAAGGCTTTTTAAAATTTAGTATCACAAAGCAGGTAAGACTGAAGGAAGTTAGCATGGGGAAAGGAGTATTTCCTGTCTAATAAACGCCAATTTCACATTAACCCAAATTTGGTGAGTGCTTTCATCTGAGAATGATGTCTCCAGATATTACACTGATCTATCAGGAATACCCTGCCATAAACTGATGAATCGGTGAATGTGACAACTCTAAACATCACAGCCCCCTGGCTCCCCGTCTGGTTGCTATCCCCAAACCTGGAAGTATAAGATGTACGGGTGAATAAACAGGATGGGGAATTAGATTTTTAGGAAGATAAATGATAGTTTTGGGCTTTTCTAGGAAACCAGGGTAAACATACCATGAAAGCAGGGTTTCAATTCACTTGGCACAGTACCATATTCAGTCAAAGTCCCTCTCTTCAGCAAAAAGAGGAAAGCCTAGGGGCACCTGGGTGGCTCAGTCAGTTAAGTTTCTGACTTTGGTTCAGGTCACGATCTCATGGTTTGTGGGTTCAAGCCCTGCATGAGGTTCTGTGCTGACAGCTCAGAGCCTGGAGCCTGCTTCGGATTCTGTGTCTCCCTCTCTCTCTGCCCCTCCCCTCAATCTCTTTCAAAAATAAACATTAAAAAAAGTTTTTAAAAAAGAGGAAATCCTACAAAAATATTCCAATATTTGACATGCATGCACTCGACAGTGGCCCATAAAATATCACATGAAACCAGAATGTGTATTTTTTAAAAAACTGGCACATTTATTCTAATTTATATTAGTTAAAAACATATCTAGTATCTCCAGCCTCTGATTTCATAGGTATCATTTCTTAGGATGAGGCTTATTGGACTTAAATTTAAAAAAACGACTCGACAGGAGGCTGGATGGTTCAGTCAGTTAAGCGTCTGACTCTTGATTTCAGCTCAGGTCACGATATCTCGGTTCGTGAGATCAAGCCCCGCCATCAGGCTCCGTGCTGTCAGCTTGGAGCCTTCTTAGGATTCTCTCTCTCTCTGTGTGTCCCTTCCCCAACGCCTGTGCACACTCTCTCTCTCAAAAAAAAAAAATTATAATTTAAAAAATGACTTGATTTGAAGAGAATAGAAATGATACATAGATATGCCTAACCTCATGATAATGGGACACATACTCAGATGACTGAAGTTTGGGAAACCAAAAGTTTAAGACCTATTCTGCAAGGAGATTCAGTCCCTAGCTGGATTATCTTCCCGAGTTAACAATGAGTGGCAAGTCTCTGAAGACACACTTTTAATTAGAATTTTCAAGGGAGAAGAAAGAGCCTCCGGGTCATCCTGAACTTACCGGACAAAACCCCCCAAGGGCCACCACAACGGAGTGCACTAACATCCAATGCTCCTAGGACGTAAAGCTGTAAAACATGGGATCTAGGGGCATCTCATGGGCAGGCTGGAGATGGGACTAGTAACTGGCTTTACTTACTTACTTTGACAGATGTATTGTTTAGATTTTTATTTTTGGGCATTTGGTACCATATTCCTTTTGGTACTACGCTACTTTACTGACTTAGGTTACTCACTTTAAAAGTCAATGGTCAGATGTACCCAACCTGGGGCGGGATGCCATGATCATGAGATGGACGCTTCTCTTCCTCCCCACCCACATCACCGATCTGCCCCATCTCTCCCTTCAGCGACACTGGGCAGAACACGCCATCTTGATTCTCAGACGCCCGGAGTATGTGCCCCAGCAGGACAATGGAGCAGAGAATGAGAGCCTGAGTGTCACAAACAGCGAGCAGGAGATGACAAGAGCAGAGTGCGCACGTGTGCGTGGTGATGAATGGAGGAATAAAGAAAGGGGAGAAAAAAAGAAAGGGAAGGCAGGAGTCTACCTCTTGTTTTTTACACCACTAAGGGCCATCCTCAGTTCACGAGAGTTTACCACTGGCAGTCTTAACACTGGGATCTCGCTAAGAAAACAGAATGCCTTCCAAAGAGTGGCTGTGAGCAACTGTGTCAATACAGACATAGGGACCACTAATCCAAAAATTATTAACACCATTAGGCAGGCATTCTCATTATGTCAATGCGAGTGTGTTTGCACTGGTGACTCACAAGGTCTATGTGGAACGTGTCCATATGTTAAAGGTACCAACAGTTACCCGAGAAAACCAAAGAACATAAATAAAAGTTCAACACTAATTCTTCTTAGTCCTTCCTCCGGAACAGTCTATGGAAGCCAGCACAGTTATACTCGAGACCCAGAAGAATCATGTAAGTAAAGTGTGAGGGCCAGATGAGTAAGCAGCAGACAAGGGCACAAGCAACGCACAGATACAAATTGGCTGAAAACCATGAGGCACCTGCATTTAGGTTTCCTTAGATCTATCCCCTACTTTATGGAATTACCATTATTTCTCTGTAGGACAAGGCGCTTCATTAACGTTCGCTGGGTTAAACTCTTCCCTACCTTTATTTTGGCAGGTTTTAAGCAAACACTGATTTTGTGATAAACGTCACGTTGGGTTCCTAGAGTCTCAAAGTGGGATTCATAAGAAGACCCGGTGGGGAGCAGTAAGATAATATTATAGTTTCTGTATGCATGTGTTAAAGCAACAGTAGGACTTTTCTGAGAATATACATGTGGGTATATGGGTGCCTATTTCTCACCCTTAGCCTCTAATTTTTTATATTACAGGTACTATATTACACACGTGTGTAACAAATTAAAAACACAGTGTGGACGTATGCTCAACACTTTTATGAATGATGGAGTGAATAATCAAATACATTTGGAGGTCACTGCCAGTTCTCTTCCTCTCCGAAAGAGCTGTACCCAATTTTCCATTTGGGGAGAAAGAGAATTGAACAGACGGATCGAACATAAAATGCTGTAATATTTGATGTGGGCCTTACAGTATCAGTAGGAGCTCAACTGCTACGAGAGAGAGAGAGCAGGCAGATGGCTGAGGCACAAAAATCATCTTTGGACATAAAAAAAAACCCAGAAAAACAAAACAAGAGCGCTTACAAATGACTTAGAAGGCCAGCATGAGGAAATCTTAAGAGAATTTTTGTTCTGTAAAATAGTTTACACTGGGTCGCGGTGTTAAGAACTTGTCTCTTTCTCTCCATCACTTCTCTGTCACTTTGAATAGTAGCCGGGGAAGAACGCCACGGCCTGTGGATGTGTGAGAGCAGCGGTTCTCAAAGTAAGGCCCCTGGGAACTTGTCAGAGATGCACATTCTTAGGCCCTTCCCCAAATAACTGAATCAGAAGCACTGGGACTGAGGTTTGGCAGCCTGTAGGTCAGCCAGTCCTCCAAATGATTCTACTGCAAGTTCACTCAGGGTTGAGGAGCACTCTTAACAGAAACCCAGATTTTTTTCCCTGTTTGCATCCTCTGTAAGGATCCACAAGACTGAACAGGTTCTCCTACAATCTGTGGCCAAAGGGTAGCAAATATATAACTACACCTAACTACATCAACAAGAGAGACAGGGAACCTTCCTTCCTGGAGCTCACTGTATTCAAAAATGTCACCTGCTACCTATGTGGGGGTGGGGGTAGAAATACAATCAGTGTGATATTCCTCTAGTACTCATTTAAAACAAATCCTACTTGGGGCGCCTGGGTGGCTCAGTCGGTTAAGCGTCCGACTTCAGCTCAGGTCACGATCTCGCGGACCGTGAGTTCGAGCCCCACGTCGGGCTCTGTGCTGATGGCTCAGAGCCTGGAGCCTGTTTCCGATTCTGTGTCTCCCTCTCTCTCTGCCCCTCCCCCGTTCATGCTCTGTCTCTGTCTCAAAAATAAATAACCGTTAAAAAAAAAAAAACACAAATCCTACAGTGTCACATTTTGTATATGTTCATATCACAGCATTTTTTATACTGTGTTGCAAGTAACTCTTTCCCTGTATGTCTCTGTGATTAGGCTGTGAGCTGCTTCAGGGGAAGAACTAGGGGGTGGCCCTTTATTTAATTTCCTGAACCTATATGGTTAATATATAATAATGCTCAATAGATGCAGTTCGAATGAACAGACCACTCTGACAATAATGAACAGTACTCAATATTTACTGAGCACCTACTATGTGTCACAGCCTGCTACATGCCCATTTCACAGATGGCAAACCGAGGCACACTGAGGTTAAGTCCCTTCAGTGGGCAGCCTGTAGTGGAATGCAGGCAGTCCAGATTCAGAGTCCACACCTATAACCACTAAACAACACAGCCACCCCCACACTCAACGAGGTACGGGCCGTGGTCCAGCCAAACATGTTCTTTCTGTCCCTGCCTCAAGGCCTCTGCTTCTGCTGTGTCCTAAGCCCTGAGGACTGTTCCGTCACTTCTCTCCATCTGTTCAAGGGTCACTTCCTCACAGAAGTTTGCGAGACCCAGTCCTCTCTCTTCCTTGCTTTATTATTTTTTTTCAGAATTTGTTTCTTTTTATTACGTAATTGTTTGTTTGTTCTACTTCTGCTGTACTGTCAGCTCCATGAGGACAGACTTCGTCAAGCTCACAGCTGCATGCCCTACAGCCTAGGACACTTGGCAGGTGCTGAGGGTTTGGTAAGTTCTGCTGAATGAATGGATGCACCTCAGTACTGTCCAGCGACTTCTGACCCACTCAGGAACCCAGTTTTGTTGAACTCTGGACAACTTCCCATTTTTCCTTGTTAAGTTTCTTTTTCTTTTTGCCTGTACAATCCCTCTAATTTATTCAAACACCACTGGATTATTCCAGCTCTTGGTGTCAATTTTTTTTTTCTAAATAAAGCAAACTGCCATTTATTTCTCACACTGATCTTTAACACGAGACTTCTTGTTCTTGTCATAAATATGACTCATGTGGAAAAAGGGAAGTTGAAGATAGGGGCTCATACGTACAAGAATGTTTCCATCAATATTTTAGATATAAAAGGTAGAGACATAGCCAGAGATGCCTGTCCAAATCTAAGGTCTACAGTAATACTTTCGGTGGAGTTTTAGCCTTTCTGATATATAACCTAAAATTCCACCAGATGACTCAATGGTCCCTCTTGAAAGCAAATACCGTATCATTTACACAAACACTTCAGGTTTTTCTTTCCTTCTGTCATAATACACCTTCAAACTCGACATTCACAGCCAAGATGTGAAATATACACATAGGAAAAATCCTTCAAAAATGGACTTCAAAGTATAAAAAAAGAAGGAAGGAAGGAAGGGAGAGAGAGAGGAAGGGGAAAGGGAGAGGGAGGGAAGGAGGAAGGTAGGGGAAGGAGGAAGGGAGGGAGGGAGAGAAAAAGAAAGGAAGGAAGGAAAGAAAGAAAGGTAAGGAAAGGTTAAGGAAAGGAAAGGAAGAAACAAAGAAATAAAGAAGGCAGGAGGGAGAGGGAGAGAGAGAGAGGGGCAGAAAGAAAAAAAAGGAAGGAAAGAAAGAAGGAAAGAAAGGTAAGGAAAGGAATCAGAAAGAAAGAAAGAAAGAAAGAAAGAAAGAAAGAAAGAAAGAAAGAAA
>NW_024412414.1:18055701-18089236 GCF_014898765.1 Herpailurus yagouaroundi | reverse complement strand
AGAAAGATCAACCAACCAACCTGGCATTAGTCCGATTTCCTTGACTATAAAAGGAATGAAATTTGAAGGTCATAAAAGTATGTCTGTTTGTTTAGGGAAGTCTTACAGGTAGTATAAATATCATCAGCTACAGTTGCTATGGGGTCTGTTTGTTTACCAAACAAGAATACAAATAGTTACACAAAAGCGGAACAGCATTTAGGTATATAAATGGGAAGGCTCTGCCTTCTGGTAAATTTCCCCAAGTGCCTCCTAAAGCGGTTCCTATTTTCACCTTCTTCACTGGGAAACCTCTGTTGCCTTCGTTCTCCCTTTTCAGTTCTAACACCTCCAGGGAATGTTTTACTCTCAGATTTCTGAGCCCAGTCATGATTTTCTTTTCCTTTTCCCCTTTTGCATTCTAAGATGGAAAAACCAAAACCACTAGCCCCAACTGTACCATGAAAACAGGCTTTGCAACTTACAATGCAAAAAAGGAACAAAAGCCACAGAGTGTACAGAAGAATTCTAGTACAGGCAAGTATTCCCTAAATTGAGTTATCCATGAACAACCACCTAGAAAAATGTGTGTGTGTGTGTGTGTGTGTGTGTGTGTGTGTTTTCATGGACTTTCTGTAATCCAGGTGTTTCATGCACCTGAATTATACCTGCTCAGTTAACCATTTGTTTCGTTTTGGAAAACGAAGGCGGGAGAGGTGTGGGGGACGGAAGAAGAGGAGGGGGAAGGAAACCAGCAAAGCTCTTCTGGAGTCCCTTAGTTGAGTGTGTGTGTGTGTGTGTGTGTGTGTGTGTGCGTGCGCGTGTGTGTAAGCATGTTATAGCTCAGATCTACCGTAAGACAAACTGCACCACAGAGGCTGCTGTGAGTGGAAGCCTTCTCTTCACACTACATTGACCACAGTACCCACCAGGCACAGCCCCGACGCCTTCCTGTGAATGGTACAGACTGCCATATGGACGAAGACACTGAACAAGCTGTACAACTCTTGGCGACATGTGCCCGGGGGATTGTCCCATATTAACACCACCTGGGCTGTGGCAATTGTGCTCTGTATGTGCAGAGGCACCGAGGAGCCCATCAGGATGTTATTTTTGAGTACAAACAAAAAGGAGAATTACAGTGAAGAGAATTCTCTGGCTAGCATATCTGTTGCTCAATTCCCGAAATAGTTTCCCAAAGGAACGGTTATCTTCTTTATTCACACAGGCAGAAATGACAAGCTGGAACACATATTAACAATTTCCCTTTGTGAGCTTCCACTATTGTTTTAATGAGGAGAATATACTTTATAATATAGTTAGGCCTTGACTGATTACAAAGGGGGGTGGAATAAAGAACCTCAGGACTGCTGTACATATGTAACACGCTCATTTGCATTACCCAAGTGAGCCCGTCAGCACGGTGGTGGCTCCCTCGGAGACAGCTTCAGAGCCAGGCTACGGGGTGAAGCCAGTGCCAAACAGCTTTGGAAATCTCGAAAAAGAACGTGGCTTTCATTTAAGCCTCCTGTGCAGGTCCCCCCTCACGTGGCCCCATTACTGGCTTAAAAACAAGAGAGTGCTACTCATCGTTTAAGGGAGAAGAGAAGAACGCTAAGGACTTTCCCAAACCACATGGCTTTCTGTAGACCCATGGCTTCCCTTTCCACGTCTGGATGGATCCCGTGTCCACCAAAGGAAATTGTTCGGTAACTTGAGTTCTTACGTGTGCATTTCAACAAGATACTCTTAAGGTACAAGGGAAAATGCTGTCAGGGTTCCCTCCAAATTGGTCTTCGCTGTTCTGCCATATGCTTTCCTTCACATTCTTAGTGTAAGAGAAAGGTTAAGAAAGCTAATGTGTGTTTGGGAGGGGCCTGTGCCCCTTCCACACAAGTGTAAACACCTGTAAAATGGGTGGGTGCCAGCAAAGGGATCTGGCAGAAAAAACCCTATTAGCAGGACCAACTCGACAGAAAAGAATATCTATCCTACATGACGAGAGAAAAACGGGGGCTCAAATATAATTTTGCAGGAGAAACTGGGCACATTAGACATGAAATAGCCCATGGGTAAGATGCATATTATATAACATCCCAAGAAAAAACATTAAAATCAACCCAATTTAAGAGAAACTTATCCAATGAATGTATCTCTCTAGAGCGATGATGTCATTTTATTGGAAAGCATGTATCGCTTAAACACAATAAATAGAAAAAGATTTATAGAGTCTAATGATGGTGTGTTATGGTAAAAGCCACTTTATTGAGATAAGATACAACAGCTGTTAGAGAATAACGGCTGAGTTTTTTTTTTTTAATCACCACACAAAGTGAACAGTCAAGAAAATCCATAAACCTATCCCTCATGGCATGCCAATATTGTAAAGATCATCTCCCTCCCCCCATCCTATGTATGAATGACAAGAGACGACACCATGCCACCCTGCCGTGACGGAACCTTTCTTCCCTGCTTCTAAGACCCAGAAGCAAAAGGGTTTAAGCATGAGACAAACGGACTGCAGCTCTTCTAAGCATGATGCTCACAAAACACCCAGCAGCACGTCTGTGGTACAAAATGTTGATTGGACCTGGCTGTTTCTTCCTGATATAAACACAAATGATTTTGCCCTACACAGTCTACTGCCCACACAGACAGACACGGGACAGGTGTCGCTCCCGCCAGTCTGCTTTGGGGCTAAGAAGCACCTGTATTTCAGGCCTCGGCCACTGGCGACATGTACTTCTCACTCACGTCCCTCACGACACGCGACAGGCCATGCCCAGCCTGCTCTTCACATTCTCTGCCGCGAGTCACCCGATCTGCCCCCCTGCAAAAAGACGACGCAAGGGAGGAGAGCTGCTCTCTGAGACCCTTTGGAGCTTCTCCCAAATTATGGCTGAACAGATACGTCTGGCCCCAGGCTCTCACCCCTCAAGGCTATGGCCTCATCCTGATCTCGGAGCTTTGCCCCATCGGGACCGTAACCCCGGACTCTGGGATGAAGCCAAGGTGGTGCTGATCAAGAGCCTACTTGAGAACGACTCCACTATGACAGTCATTGCAAGGACTTGAGGGTTGGAGAGACCCTCGTTCCAGTCCCTGCCTCGTACCCCAACTAACTGTGTTGCTGGTGCAAGCTACACGAGTGTTCTGAGCCCTCAAATGTCATCGTACAAAGAAGACAGGACCCCACAGAGTTACCGTCAGGATTAAATGGGAAGATCAGTATCGGGGCTTACGTGGAATCCTTGAAGCATGTGTCCAGCACTAACCAATAGTTCAGTAAACAGCAGCTGCGTTATCATCACCATTCCATACCAGCTAGCGATTCCTTCCGGCAATTCTACCGCTAATGTCTAGGTTCACACAAGAATGGCAAATCACTAGCTTTGTGGGCTGCATACGTCTGGGATGTTAATCCAATTTTAGGGGGGGAAACTCTGCCCTTTCCAACAGCGCCCAAACCCAGGTGAAGTGAACATGCCCACTGGCACTGCTGCTCAAATTTGAGCAAGCCCTGGGGATCCGGTTAAAGCAAAGACTCTGACTCAGTGGGTTTGGGGTGGGACCGAAGACCCTGAACTTCTAACATGCTCCTCCCAGGTAATGCCAAAGTTGCTGGCCGGCAGCCACTGAGTAGGAAGAGCATAGGTTAGGTGTGACCAGTACCAATTCCTGACCCCATCGCAGACGGGTATAATCCAATTCTTCAGGAGAGAGGCCTAGGAAGCTGTGTATTTTTGAAAATACCTGTGAAAATATCATCAGGAAATCTGAGCAACACTTTGCTTAGAGCTAAAATCAGGAGTTTGCAAATTATTTTCTGTAAATGGCCAGACAGTAAACATTTTAGTCACTATGGGCCATGTTTCTGCTGCAACTGCTCCCACCAGCCGCTGTAGCATGAAGGCAGCCACAGACAATGTGTCAATGAGTTATCATTGCTGTGTTTCAATAAAACTTTATTTTGCAAAATGAGCACCGGGCCAGATGTGGCTGGAAGGCCATAAGTGGCTGACTTCTATTACAGATCAGCTGCCCCAGCACATAATGGCAGAAAGGAGCAGTAATGATTTTGAAGACAATCGGGGACGGTCTGACGGGAGAATGCTCTCCGGAATGCTCTAATGGAAAATAAAGATTTGGGGTAGCTCGTTGGTTCAAATGCCTCAAATCAAAAGAAACCGAGAAGAAATCATCTGGTTTTCAAAAAGAAAACAACAACAGTTGAAATGAGGAAGAGCTGTTCAGAGTAATGTGACCTAGAGCTGACTGCTTACATTTCTGGCTCAATAGTCCAGCAACATGAGTATGAAAACATGTAACAGATAAAGGCGTGTATAAGTGGAACAGTTCTACAAACAAACTTCTAGAATTTTAGCAAGTAAACCAAGAACACCAATACCAATTCATCAACAGAGAATTTAGTTCCAAAAAAAAAAATAGAAAGAAAGAAAAATGAAATGCCAGGCCTGTCCACGTTTGAATTCCTTGCCTTTTGAAAAGAGTGGGGCGAGAAACACAAATGTTATTGTTCGTGTAGTCAAACACATGGCAGTATGTCAAGAGGCCACAAATCAGAAACAGAGACTGTGTCTGAAAGTGCACTAGCCAAGCAAAAACCTTTAGGGGTTATTTGAAGGCAGCTGCCCACTGTGGAGTGTGGAAAAGTGGGAAACGCAAGCAACTGGAATACAAGGGGCTGTGTCAACACACGAGAAGGAAGGAGGGACACGGGGACTGGGCAGAGGGCAGGTTAGGGAAGGGGCCCAACGTGGGCCACCTGATCCTGAGCACAACGGGACAGCCGCAGAGAGAGAAGAGACTGCACAACCATGGTCTTGCCAAAGGCGAAAGAAACCTTTTCCGCCAGGTGCTTAAGGAAGCCTCGACGCTAACACCTAGAGCAGCTGTGACTCTCAGCGACGCTCAAGTTAGCTAGCGGCGGCTGAACTGAAAGCAAAAAGCTGGGAAGGGTCAGAAAATTGGAATATTTCTAATGCAGACTGCAGAGGACAAGGGAAACAGGATAAAGAACGTATGAGGCGTTCGATGCGGAAACGCGAGATTCACAAGGCCAGGAGTAAAGGCGGGACAGTTTCAGAGGGAGGGAGGCTTGCTTGGCGTTTGTGTGCAAATCCAGCATGGGGTTCCTTCTTGCTCCCTCTGTGCTGTTTCACGTTGTGAGTGGTTTATATTTTACAAAACCTACCCGCCCCCTGCCTTTAGGAAAGGCCCAGTAAATACCAGTACTGCCTTAAAAGAGCAAACTCTGCTATTTTCCTATAAAATGTGCTGATAGGCACACAGTAGGTGAAGTCAGCATACGTTTTGTTGGCTTTAAATTAAATTTAAACTTTATTTTAGGAGCGTCATTCTTATCGTAATTAAATATTCACTTCTGGGCTGAATGAACACCTTAAGTGCTGTTTAGTAAGAGACGGGCTTGAATTTGGATCTTGGATAGGCCACAAACCAGTTCTGTGACTCTTTGTCAGTTATTTCATCTCCATGATTCAATTTCCTTGTCTGTGAAATGGGTCTAATACTCCCGACTGCTTCCCAGCAGTCTCGAGGATAAAATGAGACATCACTCCCAACACAAGAGTTTAGCCAGTGCTCGGGACAGAGAAAGAACTGATTAAATGTGAGTTCACTTTCCTTTCCCTAGTGCACCATAATATAATGTGATATTTAGAATTTTAATTCAGGCAATTACTTAAGTAGTAATTGCTATTTGTATTTACATAGCTGCTTTGATCCAAGAAGCTCAAAGGGCTTTACTAAATTTAGCATTTTAATAAATGTTTCATTTGCATTCCGTTGGTTTTGTTTACCCACACCAAAACTTGGAATTTCCTAAAGCAAGACAGTCAGGCAAGTCAAGGAAACAACATCACAGCTTCACGTTCACAGGTATCCCAGGTCTGAGTTTCATCTCTTCGTCTAAGACGTCACGGCTCCCTGGTCCGCGGGAATAAAATGGCAGTGAGAGAGGCGAACGTGCCTGCTTCCTCTTCAGCTACCTCTAGCTCCTGCCCGCTGAACTTCACCTTCGCCACACTTCTCCCAGGCGCTGGCAACCGAGGTATGTTTATTGCACCAATGAACGTATATATAATCAGCACAATAAACATTATTAAATCGCTGGGAGAAAATCAAAGCACGAAGCACGGCGCCAGTACTGAATTCTAATGATGCTGAATGTCCGTGATTGCGCAGGGACAGGATCTTAACAAGCCTTGATTTGAGCGTTGGCATCCGCCTCACAAATCACATGGGCCGCTCCTCTCGTAATAGTGCTGAATATTGATAAATGTCTCTACCCTGCGCAACAGGGAAGTGGGTTTCTATTGGCAATCTTTCCCAAAGTGTGTTTTTTCCCTTCTCTGCACTCAAGGGTTTACCCTGAATGATTTAATTATAATTTTCCTTGTGTAAGACAAATTAAAGAGGAGAGTAGGAGTGTCGTGCCAAGCACATTATTTATCTCCTTAACAGATTGCAGCTCACCAGACCCCAGAGCTGCTGCTACAGCGGCTGCTCACAGGAGCCCGCAAAACGCATGGGGGCAAGAGCGGGGGGGGGGGGGGGGGGGGGGGCGAGGCGGTTTCCAAATGACACAGAAATACGTGACCTCGGTGAGACTGTCAGACAGGTGACTACTTCAAAAAACAAAAACCCCTAGGATGCTGCCTTTTTCCAACCCATTTTCACACAGGGCATTCCTGAATCCTTGCAGGAGGAATTCCTAAGCTGGTCACCTGAGATGGGAGTTTGAAGGGCTAGATTATTATTCAGTGCGACAGAGGCTTCTGCTTGTTCAGACACTGCTCCAGGAGGACAGAGAGGGGGAATGGATACCATGCCGAAGTCAACGGAGAGCCCACAAAGTTACGTGTTTCACACATGCACTGCCAAGGAAGGGGTGACAATTCTCCAAGGGACCCCTGCGAGAAACCTCTGGGCAGCGCACAGGTGAAAACGTATTTTTATACTGATGGCTGTTTTTTTTTTTTTTTTTTTTTTTACCATTTTCCACTGAACAGGATACCACATTCCTGATTTAAAAAACAATCGTAAGGTAAAACCAGATAAAACCTCATTAAAAGCACCTGTACGTACACAAAGCTGGCTAACTAATAATTGAATTTTTAATGATCGATTCTGCAAGTCTGTAACTTTTGAATTATCTCTAACCTAAGGTACCCATCTGTCTTGTTCACTACATTCGGCTAAGATAGGGTCACTAGAATTTTCTTTTAATTCAGCCACAACTAGGAACCTACCCTATGATATAAGCTGAGAGATCAGATATTAAAGAGTGGCATATAATGTCCTAGTTGTCTCCTCTTTACATGTATAACTGGGAAATTCAGCCTGATTTCACAGCCAGATTAAGGCTCAGGAGAACCCAAGTTCTTTCCCGATCCATATTCTAATTTTGGCCAGGTAGCATAATGAAGATTAAGCCTAACCGTTGTGCAGCCAAGGAAGGACCATAAAAAACGAAATATTCCAACAAACTTACTCTCCTGGAATTAGACTGCCCATCAGATCCATTTCCTTTCAAATACACCTGAAGATGTTTGAAAAGGGCTATTCTTCTCCCACCTGCCTCATTGCTAATCTATCACCTGACTGCAGATACAGAACCTTTCAAAATGAAACCGAGCACAGTGCATCTAAACAAGAAGAGTTTTCTGTGTCACAGGAAATCCGTGCAGGCTCCACATGGCCGACAAGATTGCAACAAATACCTTAAGGGCATCAGTCGGCATTTTTTTAGTGGATGGCCCGTTCTGCCTACGGAAGAAGATGTAATTCGATCACTCTGCAGTAAATGGGCATCATCAGCCTTACACACCAAAAGCAAGTACAGCAGGGGACGACAGCCTGGAACCTTTCTTTGAAAGCTATTTAATGTTGAGGGTTTTTCTGTTTGTTTCTTAAGTACAAAGACACCGTAAGAGATAATAAAGCAAGAGCTAAGACTGGCCTCCGGACATACAAATCTATCCTCACTGGAAACAACAGAAGCCACGTGTGGCCCAATGGCTCCACACAGATTCTTACAGTCCACCATTCCATCCTTCAAACTGTCCCAAACAGTCATTTAAAACACCTTTTACTTCCCCTACGTCTGCCACAGAAACTCCCAAGTGATCTTAAAGGGATCGTAGCAAGTTTCGGTTAAAACAGATTATCTCCATCTCTCAGACCCTCTCACGTTTTTAAGCTTGAACGGGACACACGCACACACAGGCACAAATATTCACATAGCAGTTTCTGTGATTACTGATCTCAAAATGGATAAAATGGTGCTGGTAGAGAGATACAAATCTAATTAAACCCGTGGGCTTCTTAATGCTCAATATTTCACGAAATGTATGAAATTATATTTGTAATTGCTCAAGTGAAAAATATAATTAAAAAAACTTTCACTGAGTCATTTTTATTAAAAACAACAAAATACAGAATTTGTTTTTACTGCTGGAAGTGACATTTACTATCACACATTACTTTGAAAGTCTCTTTTCTTCTGTGTGGAGAAGCTGGGCATACGAAATAGATGGGAAACGGTTTAAAAATAGTACACTGAAAATAAATCTTTTTAATTTTAGGAGCATTATATATATTCCACTTCTGAAAAGCATTCAACAGTAGTATTAAGGCTTTTGGGTGCTGAGATCCAGTAGCATGAATTAACAGCTTCATTTTCTTAGACCTCTTCTGCTCCCAGGATGTATTCTGGCTATCTCAAACAAACGTGGCGTCGGCTAACATTCGAGTGAAGCTGAGGGCAATTGTAAAATATAAAGTCTTCACTTCCTAACGGGAATAGAGCAACTGAGACAGCACTGCAGTCCTCTTTGGAAGGGAAGACTTTATTCTTTTTTTAATTTGTGTGGATATACACGGATTGTGTGTGCATATACACAGACCCCTTCCAGCTCTCCATCCTTCAAACCTTCGCTGAGTATTCACCATGAAAAAGGCCTTCAAGGAGGCCAGTACAGAGCGACTAAATGCTACCTTTTCTTGACCTGTGACTCACAATTGCTAGTACCAGACTCTGCTACTCCCTAAGAAGGTGTTTCGAGCCCAGGAGTTCAGCTTGCGTGGGGTGAGCCCTTGGCCCAAAGAATAAGCCTGGACCCTTGAAATCCAACCCATGCAGGGAAAAACTAACCCTGCCTGGGTTCTTAAGCTTAAGGGTAGACCTATATAAGCGCTAATTCCATGCTGAAAAGGTGAAAATAATTAGATGCTTCACACCCAAACCATATTGAACACATTCTTAAAGTAATTATAGGCACATTCAAGTCACATGGATCCAATTAGGGATCGCTGAGATATGGCTGAACAAGGCCACCCACCCCGCCCGTGGCAGAGACCGTTCTGGACACAGCTCAGCGGCTCATTCCTACCTTTCCCTTTTGGGGGTGTGGACCGAGAGCTGTCCGTTGGTAGAGGCATGTGGGTTCATTATTAAGGAGGTCTTGGAAGGTGCAGAGGAGGAGACACATGTCGTGGTCAGATCCAAACTGCTGTGATTGCTGCCTGCGGTTTCTTCTGCACTATGAGCACTTGTCACTTCTTTCCAGAGCTGCTGCAGTTCAGTTGGAATCATGCCTGAAACAAACAAATTGGATAATTAAATCAATTAACAGCTAATTCCGTCCTCTTCAAACAGTAATTAAATCAAAGAGTCAGTAAACAAAGCCTAGTGTTAGGGTTTTTTTTTTTTTTTTTTTCTTTTTTCTTTCTTTCTTTTTTTTTTTTTTTTTTTTTTTTGGTGTGTGTGTTTCCCCCCTCCCAAGTAAGGCAAGTACGGTCAGCAACAACCATGTCCCCCCACTGAACAGCCAAGGTGAAGTGCCCTCGTCACACATAGAAGACCTCTGTGGAAAGGATTCCAAACACAGTTACTTTGCAGAGACGGTATGCTTCCATCCAAACTGTTGTTTCTAGATTTTTGAAAAGGAGATAGATGTTGTATTTTTAGACACAAAGAAGGGGCTCAAAATAAATTCGTTCAACTCTACTATGATGACAACAGGAACCACAAAATGAATAATTTTTGTGCTTAAGTCTTAAATGATGACAAATAGCTTTGTTATTAAATATAGTTTTTATTAATCACTTTTAGACATAAATTATGAATTCATATCGTCTTCCTGAAATGCTTTTCAACTTTTAACATTCAAATTGATTATACTATGATTATTTCATTAACACACCTATCTTCCTCATTAATTTTGGTTTCTAGTACCACATGCTTAATTGATGGATGTGTCTACTGAAAAACTGTGTAACTTTTTTTTTTAACAAGTAACACTATTATTACTGTCATTTCTTAGATCAATGCTAATGAACCATTGCAGAATAAAATGCAAGCATAAAATAAACTTGGAGTAATAAAGTTCTCTCGTGTCCTAAGGGGGTCAAAATGGACCTGGGTCTTGAGGAGTAAGTGTCAACCTGTATCTTCCCCAAGAGGAGACAGAATCAGTACGTCGATCTCGCTATCATGGCCTCATCATTTTTATTTAGAGGCATGCCTCTACAGCCCATGATTTCCAAATCCCACCTCAATGCATATGCTAGCACATACAGGCAGAGAAGAAAAAGATTCTACATGGTAGCTCACGACACCAACAAACAAAAAACAGCAGTTCCTTCTAAAGGACAGCGAAAGGAAATCGTAAACCCTGTACAGCATAAGGCAATTCCACATTAGAACTGGATGTCTGGACTGCAGTTCATTGTTTCAATCAACTGTAACACAGCTATCCTAGAAAGCCTGCCATTTTCTGACTATATAGAAGCACCCGAAACAGGCGTGTTTCTTACCAAACCTAAGGTATTGAATTAAAAAAGAAGGCTGTGTGCATTATATTCATTTGAAACACATAATAAAAAATGCCAAGGTCTAAATTTAATTTATTTTTGTCATTTAGAATACAATGGATAGATAATCATCTCAACGTGATCAGCCAAACATCTTTACTTTGCTAAACTGTTAAAGATTTTAATTATGCTAGCATTGGAGAGCACTGGTCTAATGAGGCAATGGACTCCAGAGAATCCGAGTGGTTAAGAACTGTGAAATGAGTCTGATAGGATTTTTTTATATTCACCGTGGATCGTTTGCATATCAAAGAGGAGTAAATTATTGCACAGCAGACCAATAACCTTCCCCGCCTTTCTGAGAGGAGCGTTAACAAAAACAGTTGGTCTCTCCTAACGGTTCTCCACGAAAATGTTCAAATGCTCAAGTATTTGCAATTAATATATATTATAAAAGGAGGCTTCCAATGATACATTAAGTGGTCAGATATTCTTAGAACGCATCCTCGACAGCCAACTCGGTTTTCTTCTCCCTTCATAAAAATCAAATGCCAATTATATTTTGATGGATTTTGTCCCAAATGAGCATTTAGTTATTAGGCATATTCAATTATTACTTGTCCCCTGAAATTAAGCCTCGGAGGCAAATTAAACAAAGGGAAAGGTCACTACACAATCCCGCGTCCGGTTCTGCTGCATCTGGGCTATTATTTTCAAACACCTTCCGAAGTGACATGTGGGATGTGTTTGTAGCTAACAGGCCTGCCACTGATGTCCGCACACCAACAATTACCTGTGAATATGGCTGACCCTCCGACCACTGTTTACTCAATGGAAACAAGAGTGAATGGGCCTGTCTGTGGATGATAGCATACTGATAGAAAGCCACACAAGTCAACACCTATTTTTATTTTCCGGGGAGTAAATACACATGAAAAGAACAAGCCGCCTATTTTTCAACTCAAACTAATTGATTTCTGGGTCAGCTGCACGGGAGGTGAAAAAAATGGAAGAACACGGTTTCGAACAACTGCGTTAACACTTTCCCTCCAAGAAAAGTGGAACTTTGAAGTTCTTTGAACAGCAAGCTGTTTATCCAGCCAATAAAGACAAAGGCAAATGTCTTGTTACACTTGTTACACCTAAGAGTACATTAATGTTATTCCACTTTCCTTTTATTCCAGTGGGCTGGCAAATGCGTTTCATCACTCACAGGGGGAAATGGTAAATAAAACAGCAACTCACTGACAACAGGCATACTTCGGGGTCAAATTTGACTGTGATAATTACGTTTAAGAACATCCTCATCTGATCTACAGAGAGGCAGTCAAATCACTCTCCTCCATCAATGCTACACCTTGTTCGTGAGGTTAAACTGTTACTTCAGTGCGTACTATCTACAGGAGGATGCTGCTATTTGGCAGCCGGGATCTCATGATAGAATTAAGACAGATAAAAGGCAAGCTAGTCACTCATCAGACTAAACGGTTATCAATTTTCCAAAAAGCATCACACATATTTCCAATGTGGTAGAAAGGAATAACGGTACCACGTTAAATTCATTATAGGTATATATACCAACCATGTAATCTACAGTTCCCATTTTAAAAATTCAAAGGTGGGAATAATAATGAAAATATACTTCTATACGGAATTACTGATTTTGGGGTGGGGGGGGCGTGGATTCAGATGCTTCAAGAAATCAGAGAGAAAAGCCCATGTGCTCATTATATAAACCGGAGAAGACTCTAGAGTACTCTTAAAAACAACAAAAACGTCCTTCCATTTCATAACATAATGCCTTCAGGCAAAAAAAAAAAAAAGGCCTTTGAAATATTACTGTCTATTCATACTTTCATATTTATACATGTTTAAGGTGACTTAGCCAAGGCCATGAGCAGGTATGTAAAAGAACCTTGGTGACTGCATCACAAAGTGGCCACCACTGGCATTTGTAACACATAACCTCTGTGCCTTACTACATTTCTTTTTCCAGGACAACCGACCCCTTCATTATAAAAGAAAATGCAGACACAGGCTTAAAAAATGTATGTTGTGGGGACAGTTGACAGATTACTGCTCGTGGAACTCAATTTTACAACCCCAGGTATCACTGGCTCAAAGACAAACAGAGTTGATCAACCTTTTTTTGTCCTTGTACATCCATACCCAGGTGACCATGTTCAAGCAAGCAGAAAGTTGATTTAAACCTCATAATGACATCAGTTTTAAGCCATCATGTCTCTGATAAAAAAAAATTGTGTTGTGGTCCAACATGACTGAATTCTCAAGCCACTTTGGGCGACGGGGTAGGAGAGACAAAACCAGGCTCCGGATTCCACAAAAGAAGGCAATGACAATGGTAGCTTTCACTTCACTGCCAGAACAGGACTCTAGAAATACTGGATTTACATTTACGTATCTTGGGCACACAGAAGGGCACCCCTTAGATTTTAAATACGCTTCTTCCTAATGGTGCAGGGGCTAATAGTTCTAGCAGATTGCTAAGCATATCAATCAATGCCATGACTAGTGAATTACCTACTGGTGTCTCTGATATGTTACTGCAGAGATTACACTTCATGCATCAGCACATTCATTTCTTTCACATTACACATGAGCTTGTCTTGTCACTGCCCAATTGCCCTCTTTTGGACAGCTTAACTGATGTACTATAACAATGAACCTTAGTGAGCAAACTTAATAGTATAGGAGCGGTGGGAAAAGATGAGAGGTTGAAGCCTGAGTCCAGTGGGTGTGTCAGAACAGCCTGCAATGTTTCCAACTATAAACCCGAAGGTGTAATTAATGCACGTTGTAACATTTTGCAAGCACAAAAATGCATTAGGCGATGTGTCCTTTCCTCGCCCCTTGTATTGCTCGGTTACCAAATCTTCTATTTTGACAGCCGCTGGAGATGCTGATCATGTACCCAGTAGTTGGGCAGTAATGGCAAAAAGGGGAGGAGGGCCAAGAGGGACATGAGAGGGAAAAGCCCAGTTTCAGCACTGAAAACATCAACAAAAACAAAAAACCCCGGAAGGAATAGAAGCTGGGTGTGGCTGACTCGAGAAAGATTCAAATGTAGACATGCCTCATTGGCTTCACATGACATCTAAAGTTACTGAACAAATGAGCAGGTCTTAATCACCATGAAGGGTGAAGGAGGTTCCCCATTTTCAACCCTCTTCAGAAGGCAAATGAATCTAAGACTTGACCAAAATTAGCTACTAGTCTTTAAGGCTCAAACATACACATCCAAGCCTTTAGAATTACAAAGCCTGGGGGCCCTGAGCGGGCAACTGAAACGTGCACAAGACGGGGGAATGGTATTTCAAAACATGGCAGGATACGTTCTTTCCTTCCATACTTTTCCTTCTTTCTGCCTCTGAATAATCCACTTGCATTCACATTACGCATGTCCATGAGTTGCTTAAACCATGACGATGTCCTAAAATGGCTAGAATCCTCATCTGTTTCTGATGTTCAACACCCACTTTGTAATAACACGTCAATGGCTTTTCAAAAGAAATTTTGAAACCCATCAAATCTTGTTCATTTTCAAGGAACTCTAGTTTTTGAAGAGAAGAGCTAGATATGCTAGCTGTTCTGATGAGCGTAGAACTGAACTTGCTCAAAAACCAACAGACGTGGGGCGCCTCCGTGGCTCAGTGAAGCGTCCGACCTTGGCTCTCAGGTCGTGATCTCACGGTCTGTGAGTTCGAGTTCCACGTTGGGCTCTCCCCTCTCAGCACGGAGCCCGCTTCCTAGCCTCTGTCTCCCTCTCTCTCTGCCTCTCCCTTGCTTGCACACATTCTCTCTGTCTCTCTCTCTCTCTCTCTCTCTCTCTCTCTCTCTCTCTCTCTCTCAAAAATAAACAAAAAACAACCAAGAGACGAAAGCAAATAAGCAATGAAAAAAAGAAAACCCAACCAAAGAGATGCATCTGGATCGCTGATCAAAAAATAAACCTGGATTTATCCCTAGCAATTAAAAAGTGGCATTTAAGGAAGCACTGCTAAGCTTTCAAACAGAACAAGTTACAGGACATAAAATACACCTCAACGTGGCCAACAAGAGCCTTCAAGAAAATTCATTCGTGATTCCAAGCCGACAACGCTGGACCTGATTAAAATGCTACGTCAAGGTGGTGCCGCTTTCTCGTACTCCAAGAAGGCGCCACAGTGGGATTCCTCTGCTACCGCTCAGCATCAGACCACCCCAGGTCTTCAAGCTGCCACCAACAAGCCCTTCATCCTGGTGACCTCACGCAGCCTTTTCTCTGAAGTCAGCACACGCTTGCTGCAGGTGGACCGTCTCCCCACCGATGAGCTAGCCGGACTGTCCCAACAGACGGCCCCACCTCTGCCCCACGGTCTTCGCGGGGCCGCGCCGCCAGGCTCACGGCCGGCTCATGGAGGCTTACCTTGCGCGAGGGGCTGCAGGGGAAGGGCGGGCTGCCCGGGCTGAATTGTGAGAAGGCCTTGGCGCTGCAGAGACAGGAGGTGCTGCTGCTGTAACTGCTGCATCTGTAGAAGCTGCTGCTGAAAAGCCAACTGCTGGGTAGCCACCTGCTGCTGCTGTAAGAGACCAGGAAGGAAAAGATGAGACGGCCGCTTCCCGGGGAAGTTTCCAAGTGTGGGTGTCTCGCAACACGCTGCCACGGCCAAAGCCCGAGGCTTACTGGGGGCTGGCGGAGGGCTCAGCGTCCAGGCTGGTGCAAAAAGGACAGCACCCGGGGCGCCTGGGTGGCTCGGTCAGTTAAACATCCGACTTCGGCTCAGGTCATGACCTCACGGCTCATGAGTTCGAGCCCCGCGTCGGGCTCTGTGCTGACAGCTCGGAGCCTGGAGCCTGTTTCGGATTCTGTGTCTCCTTCTCTCTCTCTGCCCCTCCCCCGCTCATGCTCTGTCGCAAAAATAAATGACGATAAACATTAAAAAATTCAAAACAAAACAAAACAAAGGACAGCACCTATGACGTTTGAGGAGAATGGGGAGGGTGGGGGAGATGCTGGAGGCATTCCCTTTCTGCTGCCTGGGGCCCAGAAATATACTCTGTTGGTCCAGTCAGCTTTTCAAAACCTACAGTTAGAAAGTCCTGAGTTTTTAGAGATGTGAACTTCCAGACTCTCCAATGTTCAATCACTCGCACTACAGAGAAGGAATGCACCATTCCAGTCTGCAGGGATTTGAACCCTGAACCTTGGGGGGGGGGGGTATGGAATAACAAGCTGGTTTCCTCTTGCCTGCACCGGCAGCTTTTAACTACTCTGTTTATCACTCTTGACATAAATAAATGAGAAAAACTCAGACCTTTGAAGAAGAAAAACTTCATCTAATATTGTTAATTAGCCATGACAAACGATGAAATAACATTGTAAATCTTTCATAGAAACAGCCACTAGATTTTAATTACACACATTCATAATTTAGCAAACAACATCGTACTCCACTGTGAGTGTTTAATATGAAGGACACTTTAAGCTTCAGATGCCTTCACTTGGCTTGAGTTTCAGAAACCCCCAGGTCAGCTCCCCTGGCCTGCTTCACCCGCCCCGCTTTGTTCTTGAAAAGAAGGGGCTTTACGGTATGATAAATATCTTTTTGTTGATTGGACAATGACAGGAGGAAAACTTTTGTTGTGTAAAACATCAATACATCATTCCTGTGTTCGGCAGGCCTCGCTCCAGCCAAAAAAAATTAATGTAGATTTCCTCAGTAATTATCTGAGTGATAGAAAGATAATACAGCGCAGTAGTACAATAAATAGAAGGAAATTATCTAATATCCTTAATCTACTAGGAATCAAATCGAGGTGGAGGTCTTAGCCACATTATGGCTAACAATTATGAAAGCAGCCTTAACCCTTCCCAAACTGTGGCCCAAGAAAAAGGTTCTTCTTAGAGAAAAGAACAAGATCCGTTTTCCTTCCTAATTCTGAGTATCATTCAGAACATCAGGGAGACTTACGCAACTAGGAGGGACTACACAACCCTTTCAGAGGTTCTAATAACTATACTTTACAAACAACTGCATCCACTTAACCTAACACATGACCTTGATCTGATACATCCATAAAATGCTATGTGCATCAAGACCTTCTGATGCAAAAGTTCAAAGGAAGAGAAAAATGGTGGTTTCCTTTCGGTCTCCATGCAGTTTATTTTGCAGTAAAAACCGTCATTCTCATATTAGCAACCAATTTCAGACTTACTACCGTGCCACTGAGAAAGTTAATTGAGTTTCACTCCAAAAAACAAATTCTATACCACTAACAACAAAAATTTAAATACATTTAAATGAAAAGCCAGTGTTTTCATTTTATGAACAGCATGCATAAAATGATCCAATTGTTTTCACCCCTTCCCAAGTTATCACATTAATGTAAAACCCAATGATAGTTATATTCGTGTCAAAATGATTTTTTCACTTCTTCAACAGATATTAATTCATGACACTTAAAAAAAAAGGAGGAGGAGGAAGGAAGAGAAAAAAACAACATGGATACACAATAAAAGATTGAGGAACCAGCTCTTCTTGAAGTCAAAAATAATGGAGAGGGGGTGCTGGAGTTTGGGGAGAGTGTTTCCTGTCTTACTGTAAATGAAATGTTTAAAAATTTTGTATTTATATAAAATGACTGATGGCTTTTCTGTTGTCTCTGTGGCCATCCCTAGGAAAAGCTCATGAAAGCTGTCCACGTTTGAAAAGCCAGGATATAAAAGTATACAAGGCCCATTGTCCAAAGAAAGAATTTAAAAGCAACACTGGTTGCCAAACTGCGCTCCCCACCCAGTTACCAAACACAGGATACGAGCCAGTTTGTTTACTTCTCACAATTGAATGCACACAAAAAAGGTCTCCACGCAGTCCCCTGGACAGGTCAGTAGTCAGTGTTAAAATGCTAAAATGCCCTGATAAACCTTGCATTTCAGATCCCCTCCCTAGAGCTGCAGTCAAAGGTCTGTTTTCCTTTCTTCGGCTCCTCCCTGCTGCCTAACATAAACTGTCATAACTACCCGGACAAACGGCCCTTTTAAAACAATCAACCGAGCCTACCTCACCCGCACAGGATGGGATTTTTTTTTTTTTTTTTTTTTTTTGGTAGCCTGACTTAAAATTAATTCTGCCTTCAATTTTCCATACCCGTTCTGTCAAATATGAACGGGCAGTCACTTAAGAAGCTGTATGGGGCTAGAGAAGGTCGTCTCCTAAGAAGGTCTCAGGTCTAACTCCATGGGGAGCCTAACTTTCTCGAGGAAACATCTCGAGGCAACTTTAGAAAAAAGTTGAGTACAGATACATTGTTCTGGCTCGGGATCAAGTGTCTTACTGCAGAGGTCATCGAAAAGGGGAAAAGGGTGGTGGCGGCGGGGGCTGACGATTCAAAATTATGAGCCACTAATGACTGGGGATTCAGTAAATTAATATACTTGTTCCATCTGTCAACATCCAAGCTCAAACCTTGTTAAAATCATAACCACCAGTCCACATCCTGAAATTGCTACCATGTGACTCCATTGGACTGTAGCACAAAAGGACCACCACCTGGATCGGCATTTCAGGAGACTGCCCCCTTACCTCGGGAAAATAAGGGTCTCTTCATCGTGGTTACAAAAGCTGTCGGCCAACTCCAGGGGCACCACCAACACACACGGGGGGATCCAAGGAGACCCGCCCGCCGGTCTGCCTACCCCTCGGGATGTGAAGACGACCCATGTCTTGTATCACGTTCGCCTTGGGAGCGGATGACAAAAATGGGACCACAGCAAAGCTCCTGTCCTACAGATGCAAAAAAGGCTACTACAAGGTCTCACCTCCTCCTCGTTCTGGTCCAGAGTTCTCCCTTCTCTCCCGGGCTCCCTTTCCAGACTCGGACACCACCATCCTAATTGTGTGCCGAGACGCCCCCCCCCCCCTTGCTGACAGCAGCAATTTGGGCGAGTTAACTTTTATCCTTCCTTCTGCTGTGTAACTTTCGCCTTCACATTTCTTTATCTGCCCTCTGAGCTCATCTGAACTTTCATGTTCTCTCAGCGTGCAGACGTGCATTCCAAACTATGTCTAACAGACCAAATAAGAGGTTAATAAGAAGTGGCAACAGAAAGAAAAAACACAATCCCTGGTAACTGATAAGAATGACAGTGGCAGCCCTTTTTTGTTTGTCTTCAAATATAGAGTTAAAGATCTTTAAAAAACTAAATTTTGATGCCTTTGAAAAGAAAGAAGCACAAAATAACAACAGGGGGTTATTGCCTGCGAGCCACAGGGGAGAAACTCCATAATTCTTATTCTCCCTTTTGAAGGCTGTTAGAAATCGGATTCAAAAAAGCAACAGCAGAAGGGGAAACCTCTTGAGGCTGTAACCATTTCCTGTGATCATGCATAATGTGCTTCAAAAGTGGGTTTTTACCAATTCTGTTGATCAATTGCACCTCCTTCATATCCCTTCTTTTTTCTGCTGTGTTTACATCTGATGTGACTCAATGACAAGCACTGTCTGAGACTGTGAAACAGGCCTGTCATGTTGATTTATGGGCGCATCAAACCACAACTTGTCCAAACTGAAGCTCGCAGTTCATTAATTAGAGAGTTGTGACTTTGAAGTCAGCTTTCAGACTGTGGTTTTTAACATTTGGCTTAATTTATATGCTCTTGAATGTGGATCTCTAAGGAAAAAACTGAAATTCCCTTCTTGTCTTTGAACTTCTTTTGACCGCACAATAATCATTTCTTTGTCCAGAGTGATGCCTGCAATCCCAGAGTCATTAACGCGCATTGAACTGCCACTGATGAGTAAGCCCTACTGAATTAGAAAAACAGCCAGCAAAACAAAGCTGAGAGCCTTCTGCACAGTGATATCTCACAATTACATGCCTTCCCTCCCTGTGCCATTTCCATTTTAATTACTGTTAGTCCTTTAGATTTACATTTTAGACACTTTTTAATCTGTTCCCTTTTTTATTAGAGCAGCGCCCGGTAGCGTGCCACTGTACTTAGGCTGTGTCCGCGTTTTCATTGAAACACCTCCTCCCCTTCACCCCCAAACTGCCCCTACTCTGCGGGGGTTTACATCCAGGCTGCTGAACAGGACTCCAGGGTGAAAACTTGGCAGGGCATGGATAAAGTACCCAACTGATGCTGAGGGAGGAGCCGGCCAAGGAAGAATGTGTGCGTCATTCCCAGGGTGGAAAATCAGTGCTGCCCGGCATTCACACTCACGTGAGGGGTAGGGATGTGGAGAGTCGCCGTGTAAGGCTCCCCGCCAAGCTAACGGAAGGGGCTGCTTGCTTAGGGCCAGCGAAGAAGCTGTTAAATTGGACAGTGAGCAGTCTGTTTTCCAAACTCCCAACTGTGTCATCCCAAGGTGAACAGGTGAAAAGAGTTCCAGTCCGTTGTAAGAACGTGAGGAGGCCAAGTTACATCGGACAACTCTGGAATCCGTAGGAAGATGTCACGATAAGGCACACATGCACACTGAGGCTCCTCGCCTGGCCTTCACCGACATGGAACTGGGAAGGTTAGACACGGAAACCCTCCCTGGGAAGGCCGTACCGCTTACGGAGCTAACATTGTCACCTCGCGGGGTGGTACGGCCCATGCAAGGACTGCGTGCGTGCTCTCACACAGTGCTGTGCACGGAGGAGCCACGGTGATGCGCTTTTGGGATGCGCCAGTCACCCGAGCTCAGAGGACCCTTCCCTGTAACTCACACCGTCTCCTACCTGCCCGGAGCGATTGCCATAGGCATGTCACTTGTGAGAAGAAGTTAAACGGACATAGACAGGAATGCTGATTCTTGCTCTAACTTTACTGTTTGTCCAACCTCACAAGAGCTTACTCTTGCAAAGGAAAGGGCCATCCCCACACACCCAAGCTCCCTGAGCTGGGGAAAATGTCAGGTGTGTGTCCAGGTAAAACTGTGCTGAACGCGCTGCACTTGCCCCACAGGTCCAACTCGGCCCGCGGCTGCACCAGTCTGCCGAAGGAGCCTCGAAGGTTCTGCCCGCCATCCTGCTTCCCGGCGCTCCCCAGTGGGGCACCTGCCGCAGTGCCAGCATCAAGCCTGGGGCAGCAAGCAAGCGGAACCCAGAGAAATCTCAGAAAGAACAGGACACTAACTCTCGGCCTGAAAGCTGAGAACCGATAGCTCAGTTGTGCAATCATTTAAAAGATGAATGACAGTTTAATAGCCACTAGATCGTCCTCCGGGATCTGTGGTTTGAAAGTAAAATATGTATTGTCGGTACCTCTTTAGGCTGTTTTCCAGCATGTTGTTGTTGTAAAAGTTGAAGCTGCAACTGTTCCTGTTGTTTTTTATAAAACTCTTGAAGCTGCTGCTACAAAGGAAAGAGAGGGCGGTAAGTAACAGAGGGTAGCGCCAGCCCACTGTCCCTTTCGGTGCCATCCACAACTGTGATTTGAAAAATAGCATCCTTTTATCTGTAACGGCCTGACCTTTAGCTTGAAACGCGACAGTAAATTTCAGCGCACGCTGACTATTCCTGGCATCATTGTTTGAAAAGTAATCTCCAAAATGAACTGGTGAAAAACATACCTTTTTCTACACAAACTAATTAAAATAAAGCAAGGGATGACCTTTGGTTGTACAACAAAGCCAGAGTGCCCTTGCGGGGAGAGAGCCTGGCGGATCGCTACTGTGCAACGTGCGCATGCTCTCTGGGTGAATGGGGCCGGCCGGGGTGGTGGGCTGGTCACGGAGTCTGTGCCAACAGCGTGAGCAGCTTCCTCTGCCTCCTGTCCCCACCACCTCAGCTCAGCAACTTGGGTCTCTCTACTTCTGAATCTCATCTCTTGGGTTCAGGTGTCCGTGAAGGCTGAGTATTAGGGCCCCGGGGCACAATGGCAGCCGGAAGCGCATGTCTGCCTCAGCACACATCACCGAAGTCAAGAGAACCCTGCCCCTTCAAAGGAACCAACTCTGCGACGCCTCCGTTATGTCTGAGAGTAAAACTTGTGTGAGCTTCTGAGTTGACACGGGGACTTTGAGAGCTGTCACGGTTAAACGTGCTCCCCATTTCGCTTCGGCTCCCTCCATTTACAAGCCCCTGGGCTTACCACACACAAGAGCCTCAAGCCACCTAAGTCTTATCGAGTCCAATTACAGCCCCGATCTCAGCCCGGCGGGGACTCTCCGGGACCCGACCCCCCAACCCCCACCCCGTCACTTCAGGCGGGGTCCCTCCCTTTCCGGGACGCAAACTAAAATCGATTATTCAGGGGTCCGACCTGCTCCCTGAGTCCTGCCCCAGCCACCCTGCTCTGCTTTTCCTTCACTGGGAAGAGGAACTGATCAGGGGCAGGGAGGGGCGGATGGAGTCACCGGCCCTGCGAGGAGGAGGATGGGCGGTTACCTGTTGGAGCATGAGGGCCTGCTGCTGCTGGAGGAGGACCTGGAGCTGCTGAGGGCTCAGCACCTGTTGCTGCAGGATCTGCTGCATTTGCTGGGGAGTGATAACTTGAGGTGTCATCATAGCCACTGACACGGGAACCTAGAACGTTAATGAAGGATAAATAGGAAGCCAGGAAATGGCGCGCACGCAGCACTCAGCCTTCCGGGGTCAACGGCAGACTGTCACGAGCCTGCTTCAAGAACCGACCGGTTTCCCACGTGCAGGGTGTTTCTCTAGAGGGGACGGGGCAACCGATCCTATTTCATCGATTACGGACTTTACGTGAAATGAAGAAAAGCACAAGAAGACCTCGCAGCACTGACGGGCGTGCAGACCAGTCTTGCAAGCGGACAAGGAGTCAAGGCTTAACAGATGCTACCTGGGGTTCCGTGAGAACGATGTCACTTTAGTAAGAGTCTCTGGTGACAATTCAGCTGCGGGAAGTTTCATACAGACTCGAATTTTGTTTCAGGGAAGAAGGCAAATGGGAATCGGTGCCTTCTCGGTGGGAGCTGATATGATCCACTGACTGTGTGGACGGTGATGTTAAGGACAGTCAATGAGCGCTTCGTCTTGTGGGTAACTGAACCCTGGACACACCTTGCAAACTTCAACACAGACCTTTCCTATGATGCCTTTTACCCTTCCTTATTCACCCGGCATACAGATGTCTCCATTCTTTCATATTCCGTGTGATACCATTAAAAGCTGCTTTCCATGACATTTCTGTGACAAACAGCTACAGTGATGAACTTGATAGCATTTCATATTTGCAACTGTTAACACGTTTCTGCACGGGCATCTTTGCAAGGAACCTGCACACTGGATCTGAAAGGATGATGTCTTGTTCAGATAAAACACTGACATTAAAATGACAGGCTGTCTTGGCCAAGGTTACACAAATTGTATTCAAGCGGATACCTAATGACAATGCTATGAATTCTGCAAGCTTTCTAGAATGTAATTTAGCTATTCAAAATAATCACTGTACTTGTGTTTAATTTGCAGACTACATGAGAACCATTTTGTCAGTCCCCGTAATACAAGAAGACTATTTCATGAAAAATCGCCCCCCCCCAAATAAAAAGGAAAGGAAAAAAAAAAAAAAACAATGAAAGAAAAGACAAAACCTGTATGTCTTCTAACAGTAATATTTAAGCATCTTACTTTTCTTTGGTTTCTAATCAAACATGTGACAGCAAGAAGCTAGAAGCAGTAAAGGATATACTTTGTTAAAAAGGATCTCCTGTCATCTCATGTATTACAATAAAAGGTAATAACATGTTTTGCACTTTGCCTGTGTGCCACTTAAAAAAAAAAATCTGGCAGACAATAGCTGATCAGAAGATAAAAGAATTAAAAAAATCTTTCAGGGGAGCAGTAAGCAAAAGGGAGAAATGCAGTATTAATTTTATGTAACATAATGTCTTAATACGCAGTTTATCTTGACTTTTTCACATGATTTGTCCTGTCATTTGCATAGCGAGCTCTCATTCCTAATTTCACAGTCATTATGCACTGATGTCCCGATTTCTCAGCATCACTAATTTTGATGAACTAAAAATGGTTCCTGAAGGTCAGATTCACGTACAGTGAACATCCTCCACTGTTGTTGTGGGCATGTTTTGTGCGAGGGGGATGTTTATGTGCAAGTTTTGCCTTGTTTGGAAAACATGAGCTAGAACCTTTGAAAAATTTCATTCACCTAACTCTGGAAGGTCATCAACAAATTCTTCCTATTGCGGTGGCCTTTTAAGTGTAGATGTAGATACACTGTAATTTAAAACAGATGGGTATGTCTGAATATTTTTATATGCAAAAAGGGACAGATGTATATGAATGGATAAATTATCCTTTTAAAAAGCTACTCTGCAGCACGAAATATCACCAATGATTAGAACAGTGAACTTGCCTTCAATCTAGGGCAAACACAAGAAGGCATTATTAAAACATCTAACCATCTACAAATTAATTCCAATTAGTCTACTTTGTCTTCACACACAAGAAACTTTTTGAATTTTTCAAAAATGTATTGAGTGCCAATCACTATCTTGTGAGCTGCTAAAGCCAACATATCACAATAGAAGTTTACTTTTCCTTGAGAGTTGCATCATCACACAGGCAGGTTTGATTAAGCAAACAAAAGAACCATGTTTAAGGTTTCTTTTTTCCTCTGCGTTTCTTGGATGACGTACAATATAAATATTCTTGGGCCAAATTTCTGATGGTGATGAACAGGAAAACAGACAGGAATAGGGTGGTGTAAGATCGAAACTGGTGATGGACACGAAATTAACAGTGTTATAACAGGAGTCATCATAGGAATAATCTATCTCTTGGTCACAATTTTTAAAAGAACTATGGAAAGCCTATGTTTGAAAGGGGCACAAGAGAAGTTTTGGGGCTGATGGAAATGCCATCTATCTTGACTGGGGTGGTAGGCACACAAATGTACTCAACTGCCAAATTCTTCCAACTGTACTGAGTGCATTTTACTGTATGTAAATTATAGTTCAAGAAAATTGATTTTAAAAGTTAAAAAAAAATAAAAAGGACTGACATATACAGACACAGGACTGACATAAACCCTTACATACAGCCACTAGTTAAACGTGCTCTTCCCAGGGTTATTTATTCAATGTTTGCAGTCATGTTACTGAACAGTAAAATGAACTGGAGTCTCCTCTTCTTTTTCCCTTTGGACATTTTGATGGAGGTGCTGATGAGTAATAAAATGCTAAAGCAGCAGGCACAGCCAAAGGAGAGAAAGAGGCAAGAAGCCTGAGTAATCCTCCTGCCTGGTGATCGGGTCTCTGAATAACCAGAAGTGGGCTATTATATCCTGATAGCCTTAACTTGGCTTTTACCATATGAAACCACATTTTCACACCAGTTTGCTTGTGAGCCTTTCAAAGGTGGGTTTGAGCTTAATTTATTATAAACGTGATAAAACTGAGATTTCCCCAGTTTCTGCTCCGACGTGTCTCGAAAATAGGTTATGGAAGGCTTTAACAAACATATCCAAACGGACCAGAAATCAGTATGACGTAGAAAAGAGTGGGGGGGGGGGGGTGAAATCTGAGCATAGCTTAAGGTTTTAAATAGTTAAGAAATATAGCCAATGTATCCCATCTCTTAACTCCCAACGTCCAACTTTTTCATGTAGCTAGTCCCTACTAATACTGGGAATCAAAGGGCGTGCAGTACCAGCAAGAGGCTATTATAGCCCACACTTTATTGCCCATTACTACTGAGGTCATTAGCGGCAAGAGTGATTGTACCGGTCTTAACCTATTGATCACTGTAACTACTATCATTTAATCCTGTGTTGAATGTCTGGAAAGCAGCTAAAGGCACACAAGAGAGAGTGCTTTAGCATTGAGAAATATGGCCAAAGCTTAGAAATTACACTTTGATTCATAAAATCTAGCCAGTGGTTTAAATCAATAGTATTTAAAACAGTCATGTGAGTTTTTAACTACAGTGTTCTACTATTTATGGGCCCCTCTATGAGAGTATTCAGTCAAAACCAAACTTTTTTTTCCCCCAGATTCTAGGCCATTTACCATACTCTCCTTGAGATAAAAACAATAAATTCTGATGTTTTTTTGTGCTACGGGGCTCATGCCTTAACTGGGAGTTTAAACTAATTCTTGATTTCTTTCTCAAATGACAATTTAAAAATAGTGCAAAAAAAAAATTATATCCCTGATGCTGTAACTACCTTAACTGTTTGAGAATATAGAAATGAGTATGTTTTATGAGTTAACAATGAATCATAGAAGGCAATTTATGAAGAACTAGAATGATTCTGTCTAGCTGCCTTCAGGGATCAGAAATTCAAATTAAACTTCTGGCAGACATTTAAAGAATGCTAGCATACAAAACTGAATTTAAAAAAAACACACACACACACAGTTAACACTCTTTCGTTGAGTTTCAAGAGGAAATCGTGAATTAAAAACGCATACACACACACACACACACACACACACACACACACACACACACACAGCACGATAGATACACTGTTGACTGATACCATTTGGGTGTGGCCGATCCCAGGTGCACATGAACCTGCGGGAATGGCAGAAATTCAGCTGTGCCTGGCCCTCGGAACGCTGCTAGTATGGACCTGCTACTACCTTAATACCAGTCACTGGGAAGACGTCCTAGCATCAGCAAGTGCTGGTGAAAGCCCGGACACGGCTGTGTCAGTTCTGCCTGATACAGTTTTCTTTTACTTCACATTGACTTTCCATCATCTGAACGGGCCAGAGGACTATGAAAATAATATGCCTTGTTAGTTTCTTTTACTCCCACTGGGGAAAGGCAGGTGATGGGGAGGGGGAAAATATCTAAAAAGCAAACAAACAAATAAAAACGCCCATAGAAACAATACTCGTTTCTAATCTAGGAGACAATTGGAGGAATTGGGTGGGAGGAGAGATGACACGATATAAATACTGGAAATAACATGCTATCATTTTTTTTCTTTCTCTTTACCCTCACGTTAACGACAAGCAAATACTGTCCGGGGTAAATACACATCAATTTTGTAATCAGCATCTTCTCATAATTGCTGTGTGTACAAATAATGAAAATGAGAAGACAAAAAAAATTTAAGTACTGTTTTATTTCCATTAATCTGGATTAATAATTTAGAAACTAATTTTAATCTCTGCTATTCACCACATGTATGTCCCAGGAAACTTGAGTCCCTTCCAGACTTCAGGCTGTGTACGGATGAGAACTGACCAGGTTAGGCAGTGCTACCTGGTTCATTAATTAACAACAGCAAAACAAATTAAATTAGAAGGCGCCAGAACACCGACACCAAACCAAACAAAGAAAGTAGCTCCATTAAAAAAATAAAACCAAAAAACCCCCAAACTATGCCAAATTTCATATGACCACATAGACGCCAGCCTGTGTAAAAGAAAATACATACTGCACTGTTACCCCTCTGAGAAAGATCACTTTTCATAACTAATAAGCCAAAGGATACAACTGATATATTGGCAAACAGAAAAGTTAGGAAGCTTCTATCTATTCCCCATGGTATTTCGAAAGAAAGAAAGGAAGAGGAAAAAAAAAACAAAAAACAAACCATACACACAGATACCATGCAAGGTAGCTGTATCATGGAGGAAAGAAAATACATTTCTGACATAATATTTCAGTCTTCAAAAAATAAAAAAAAAAGGCCTGCTATTCATGTGGAAAGTATAATTCTGTTTCATTATAGAATTCTGCTTTTTTGTAGAACTCTTTTAGACTTAGCTATTTTGCCACAATACTGTACAAAGCATTAAGGCAGGTAATGGTTATTATATTAATGCAAAATCATCTAAGTAGTCAGTCATTAGCATAACTGTTCTCTCAGTAACAATACAACCACCTATTAAAATTTTAGAAAAAAAAAAGACCTCTTTAAAATGCAATTAGCATTTCATTTTTTATCATTTTGTTTATTACATTCTATCAAGAGAGGCTATCTTTCTTTCAGGAAGAATTGTATGGCCAAGACTTGTCTGCCAATCAGGAGTTATTTCAGGTTATCATCCCTAATAAGCAATCTCTGGCAAAGCTTCTCAGGTCTCTTTTGTCTTTAAATCTTAAAAAGTGGCAGAAATTCATATTTGTTTACAGCAGAGGCATTAGTGGAAACTCAACTACTCTCCTGTAACATTTCCCATGGATACAAGGTTACTCCACTAAGTGCCAGCGTAATTGTTTTGGCTCTAATAAATATCAGATTCATTTGCATAAAAATGTAAAGTTTACATAAATTAAATCACTTCTCCCATTAGCGACTGTTAAATACAGGAAACAATGGAAGCTACATATGAAAATAATCATCCAATAAGCACTGATCTTGTCAACTTAGCAACTATTATTACTATTATTTAAATCAAGAGAAAATGCCTCTTCTTTCCTTCCTCAACCTTTCTCCTGTAGGAGCGATGTAGTAGTGTACGGGAATCAAACCTGCTATGACATTTTATATTAACAACAACAAAAATCATCTTTAAGGGCTGCAGACGGGGGGGGGGGGGGGGTGGCGCACCATCCCAAGCAGGAACCCCAGGAAAGAGTCCATCCACAGTTCTTTAGCTCCTGAAGAGAAATGGTAGGGGCCTGGGCTTAATAGCTTCTCTTACATTGAAGCATTATTCAAAAATAGTGAGAACAGACAGTAACTATACCAGTGCTATTTGAGATACATACATGATTAGAATAAAAGAATACAGTTTGTACAAACAGTTATGGACTGACGGATACTGTGCAAGGAAGAAAAGTAAAATGTTTACCTTTTGTCCATAAAACAATTTTCTAAGACCAAGAATTAAATTTGCAAATCCGTATGCCCCACCCCCTGCATTATGAGATGGAGGGGGGAGGACTATCACGGGATTTAAACAGGCAGGTAGGCCAAAATTACATCATTCCAAAGTTTTAAGGCCTTACTGGCTGTGCAATCACCCTTTTTCAGAGTTACAGCTTAAGTTTCTCCAATTGTGCACTTTCTCACGCCTGCTTCCGACACCTGCACCTTATACATCACAGTTAAGCTAAGGGGTGCAAATTAGATTCTAATGAGAAAACATCAGTTGCTTCTTTGACAATCTCACCATTCACTGATTTATTTCTAATGAAGACAAAGCCCAACCAAAAGCTCCCCACGTGTTAAGGGTCAAAATATGTTCAAAAATGCCTAGTAAAATCAAGGCAAATGGGAAACCCGTGAGGACCCACCTCATGAAGTGGTATGACAATTAGAGTAATTGTGCAAAAAACCATCTTCGGGAAAAAGTAAAAGGAATTAAGCTGCCACAGCTGTAACAGGTTAGATGAAAAAAATCAAAATTTAATGTATTCTCCCCTGTGTCATCTTGTTTTGTCAAGACATCAAATAGAATTGGGAAGTACAAAATAACAAGCCCTTGAGAAATCACAGCAGCCGACCTTTTTGATGTTGTTGATTTACCTTGTTCTCAGTTATTTGAACAATGATGTTTTAGATTTAAGGGCAAGATAAAGCTTAAAAATTAAAACATGATACCAAGGTATCCTTAAAAAGTGCACCCTAACATTTAGCCCGCACAGTCACTGATGAGGTGCTTTTAACCAGATTTGAAAGTGAGGTACAGTACATGTGTTCAATATTCATTTTTCTCATTCCAAATTAATTTCTCTTCAAACAAACTGCCAGGTTGGAAGAGGGACTCAGAGAAGATTATTCCTACAATCCTAAAGTGGAGGCCCAGTTTAGCTCTTTCCAGACAATTCAAGTCCCCACCATGTGCAGAGGATCTTAAACTAAGAGGTACCTGAATTTTTTTTTTTAAATGAAAGAAAATAAAGCTAAATGTAGAATGCCATGTATGGGGGGGGGGGGGAAGTATTTGCACACTACGGAATGACTAAAACGAATGTCCAGAAATATCACGCTGCTTGCAAGAAAAGAAACCTTTCACCAAACAAAAACACATTTAGCTTAGGGAGCTATGACCACCTCCAAATCTAGCCTGGGAGGTACACATGAAGCTGCACTCCTTCTTTGCCCCCAAAGATTTACAGCTCATCAGCAACATAATTCCAGCTTTATATGAAACATTATGTACAAAGGTGTATAAATTCAATATATCACAAGACAGCTTTCTCTAATTCTCATATGCAGACAGCTTCTTCTACTAGAAATACAGACGAACCAAAAATTGCGGGAGTTCAAAACAGCTGATTAAAAGGCTCTAAAGGTAAATAATGCAGTATGTACAAGCTCTAGCAGAATCTGTAAAACCTGGACTATTTAAGAGCTACTTAATGATTATTCCTTGCCACCGAATTCATATGTTAACATGTAACACACACAGATGCAATTCACGTATTTATTTATTCCAACCTTCTCTGGTCAACTGTGCTGCCTTATCCCTTGCTTATAAATCAAAGAACTACCAGAAGTGGATTCTAACTGGCTATGATATTTGGCCAGTTACTCAGAGCCTAGTGTTAAGTTTCTCTTTACTGATGTTCATCTACAGCTAAACCACATAATAAAATAAATCCCTCCAACCTCCTTTTTCGCCAATTCCACTTTTACTCAAATTTTAGTTCAAGCTGAGAAGCTGGTCACAATACTGTCTCCTGATTATCTCAGAAACATAGTAACTCAAACACACTCCTGCCACAATTAACCAAGATAAATCTGGAATTTCATTGCTTTTAATTAATCTGGATTTTAATTTCATTGTATCTTGTAATTGTGTAGAGGCTGGCTGAAAAGTTGCAGAACTGGTCAGTGTCATGAAAGAGTTTATCTTTCAAGTGACAGCTCCTGACAGCGTGTAAATACAAGGCAGCAATGGTGAGCGTTTTGTTTTTAAGGTACATTTAACTGCAAACAACAACAACAAAAAATCCAAACCAACCATTCCTATCATAAGCTTTCTGATGATTTATGGTTTACCAACTGAGCGAGGTTACGCAACACTGCATGCCTTTAGATGCATTATTTCAGCTAGTTGAGATTTAATTAAGATCACAGACTCTAAAATCCCTGTCAAATGAAAATTCTGAGAAGACAATACACTATATACCCTCATGCAGAATGTTTCCATTCCATCCTCTGGAAAAATATGAGTTAATCCGCGTTTCTATGGCTGCAGACAAAAGTTCACTAATTTTGTTTTCTTTTGACACTTAGGTTGTTTTCTATTATATGCCATGAGATCATTCCCTTCCAGGGAGGGAAGGAAAAAAAAATCGGGAATGAAACATGTTGCAGAAAATGCACTTGACATTATTATCTGACATTATCATAGCTTACCTATGATGTCATCACACGTTCATATAATCAGCCCATGATTAGAAAAGTTTCATTTAATGAAATGTGTTTATTTAAAAACAACACAAAAGGCAAGCCTACATTTCTTGAATTACTCAAATTAAATAAGTGACATGTTAGGCTTACTTCTTTAACTGACCAGCTTTTATCAGATGAGCTGCACATATGAGTAGGACAGAAAGTTCTTAGAGTAAACAAGAGAATATAAATCCCCTTGCTTTCATTCTGTAAGTCGTCCTTGTGGTTAAAAAAAAAAAAAAAATACACTACACCTCTAGGAGATCTCTTCTTTTGGATTGATACTGACCCGTTTTTTAAAAGAAAAAAATTATGATCATATGGCCCTTTATCTGCGCCAATGTATTTTTATTTGCATCATCTTAATATTTAGTTGCTTATCTCATGCCTTAGAAATGACAGGTGCTTTGCAGTCTCGCTCTTGACAGGCCACTACACAAATAACTGTCTTGCCTGAAAGGGCTAATGCAGTACTAATGAACAATAAATCAACTTTGATTATCAAGTGTCAGCCCAATCCGTTTTCAGTTCAACTCTATCACATCCTAGAGTAAGTCAGCCACTGTCTCTGGGTAGGCAGTCTGTATTTTGGTTTCATTTTTACACACTTTTCACTGAAATGTGTCAGGCAGCTACAAAGAATCACATAAAATACAAGTAGACATTTTTTTTTTCAATTGATGCGAAGGGGATTCAGAATGTGCTTCTGTCTTCATTTGGTTTACTTAGTGATGAGTCTTAACACTCAAGAAAGCTTTGTATTCTTTTCAGCAACAATAACACCAACACATCAAATCCCAAACTAGAATCTCAGTGTGATCATGTTTGAGGTCTTTGACAATGACATGCTAGCTTGAACACTTTACCACATAACCACCTCTCATGGCACATATACATTCCCCTTAGAAAATCTATTACAAACGAACAAAAAAAGCAATACCGGGCCACTTCTAAAATAAAAAAACTTCAATTAAACTAAAAGAAAAAAATTAGCTTCTTTAACACTGCGTTCCTAATGATAAAATAAATGTAAGTTATTTTTTTTTTTCTTAAGCAAGATTAGTCATTGATAGTATGATTCACATTTCCTGTTATCAGGCTTAATTTTTCCCCCAAATGTGTCACTTTCAGAATGTTGGAATCTATGGAAATTAGATGATTTGCATTTTTAAATTGGCTTGATTAGAACATTTGGTCTGTGTGGACAAGAATATAAAATTATTACATTTTCCTTGTAACTGGTAGGCCTTGAAGGAGTTAATCCCAAAGAGGAAGAGTCTATATGTACTTTGCTCTAAAACTTTACCACCCACTTCCTAAAGGTCCTCTCCTTCCCATCACGACTCTGGGTTGGGGGCGGGGGGAAAGAAGTCTCCTTTCCACTGACCCTCTTTCAGGCAGTTTTGACAGTTGAGTTAGTTACACTCAGAGCAGGGGAAGACTGGAGTACCCCGTGGCAATTCCTCAGTCGGCTGCACGCCCTCACCCAAACCCTGCTCCCTACTTAATTAACCGGCTAAGTAGATCAACAGACGCTGGAGACTCCCCAACCTGCCGGAGTGTCCCTTGGTTTGCCCGCCTGTTTTGGTGTGGGGCTTTATTTCACCCCCTCCCCCCCTCCGCTGTGTGTGAACTCCTTGAATTTAAACAGCTAAGCTGAAAATAGCCTAGACAGATATAGAAACAAACTATCAGAAGCAAAGAAACAGCCACACGGGTTACACTGCGATGGAAGGCTCCTTGTATATTTCACACGCTCTGAAAGTGACATAAATCACACCCCAGATACGTCCCCGAATGGAGTGATGGCGAGGGCTTTACCAAAGTGGCTGCGTGAAGGCCAGACCAGCAGAAAATGAATCGCGAACGAAAAAGAGAGCGAGAGCGCGAGAGCAACACACAGGCAGGACTTCCTCCAACTCTCAACTACACCCCACCCATGAAAATTTAAAAAAAAAAAAAAAAAAAAAAAGAGCGAGAGAGAAAGGGGGGAAAACCTCTGTCTCCAGGACTCACAGGCCTGCAGCTCCCTTCATCCCACCTCTTCCCTCCCTCCCTCTCCTCCACTTCCAGAGCGCAACTCCCACCCAAGTTGGTAAACAGCGATTGTTGTTATTATTTTTTAAAAAGACTCAACTTGGAAACCCTCTGGCGCTCCAGCCTTCCCCGGTGAGGCCCCAGGAAGCTGGCACCGCGGAGCCCGGGGAAGGAGAGCAGAACGGCAAAGATCAATCATAGGGACCAACCTGACACTCTCCATGTAGCCGCCAGGCGCGCGGAGCCGGCTCGGGGCGCCCGCGCGGGCCGGGCGTGGGGTCCGGCGGCCTCGGCGTGCAGGCGGACTGCACGCGCGCAGGGGCGCTCCGGCTCGCGGGCTGACAAGACGCGCCGCGCCGCGGCCCCCCCCCCCCCCCCGC
>NW_024412414.1:17898834-18055601 GCF_014898765.1 Herpailurus yagouaroundi | reverse complement strand
CTCCACCAATCACAACCCGCCTCTAAACACCCCGCGCCGCGCCGCGCCGCGCCCCACACAATGGGCTCCGCGGCCCGCTCCCCGCGCCCGCGCGCCCCGGCCCCCTCCGCGCGGCAGGTGAAATCACGCTCTGGCGAAATCCTGCTTTTGTCTCTAGAGCAACTCCTCTTAATTGCTGTTAACCCTTTGACCTGCCTCTGGCTGACGTCTGGGGAGCCGGGCACGGCGCGCATCTCTCCCGCCGGCCGGGGCTGCGGGTTTGGGGCTTTGGGGTTGGGTTGCGCGTTTGTTTCGTCTTGGAAACTGACAAAGAGTTGTCCTAACCTTTCGGAGAAACCCGAGAGGCAGAGGAGGGGAGAACCGGCGCGCCCGGCGCACACCCGACTGCTCCGAGCAACTGTTTAGAATCGGAAGGGGATGCGGGGCTCCAGGGAAGAGCAGAGAAGCGCTTTCCTCGAAAACCGGCCTTTGCAGAGAACTTTCGCTTCACGGGGATGGTGGAGGCAAGCCTCGGCCTCCCCACCCCACCCCCCACACCGCTCCCCACCTCCTTTCTTTCCGAGAGTCGGGCTCGCCAAAGTGTGCTTGTGCGCGCACAGGAAAACTAACCCGACACGGGGCTTGAAATAAATAACAACCAAACGTGCCTCGTCGCTGAACCCAGCTACTTCCCCTTGTAGAACGACAGCTGCTCAAGAAGGCATCTGCCCCAAGTTCGCTAAGAAATAATTCTTTAAATTCCTTTCTTATTTATACAACAACAGCAACAACAAAAGCTACTCTCAATAAGCACTTGGAGATGACCTCTATCAGAAATAGTCACTGCTCTTTAATGCTATTTAAAGCTGAGTATAGTGTTCAAAAAAAAAAAAAAAAAGTCACCAATATGCGAAACTTTGTTGGCTCGGCGGGCAGGATCTAAGTGCCAGGTTTAATTCAATCATTTTCGGCAGCTATTCACCATCTTTAAATTTAGAGAAAAACTTCTTGGCCTATGCTTAAAGCACGAACAACAAAACTCGTCACAGCTTGATTATTTTTCTCAAAATACTCAAGGAAAAGGAGTAGTGACATCAATGATTACCTGTTTTCCCTCAATTAAAAAAAAAAAAACAACAACAAAAAGACCACAGATCCTAACCCAGCAGTTCCAGGAGTCTCACTTGAAATTATTTTTCTGTCTGAGGCGTTTAATGCAGGCTAGAACAAACCAGGAAGCATATTGATAATATTTCCAATCAAGCAAATGCCTGAATTTCAATAAGGTCAGCGGGGGAGCAGACAATTCCCCCATTAATCTGGCTGCGAAAGACACAAAAGCTTCATTTGACTGTCAGCTTATGATCAGATGTTAAACGGGTGCATGGCAGGTCGCTCTCCACCCTGAAGTGTTTTTGTGTCAGGCAACAAATTTATTAGTGGCATTTTTCAGGTCACAAAAATGTGACCCCACCCTCTCATGAATATTCAATGAAGGAGCAAGGGCGTTCTTTTTTGGGGAGAGGGGCCTTAAATCTGCCAGAAGGTACCATGAATCAGTAGAGTTCTGACTCTTAAAGAGACAAGACACTCTTCCGGGAGGGGCTGCCGGGGGCCCCAAAGACAGGAAATAAAATTATAGGACGTTCTCTCCAACCAATGCACAGTGAGAAAAGTGGAAATGGTCATTTCAAAATACACGTGATTTTTTTTTCCCAAAGTATGAAAATTAATTTGAGATTCGATGCCTGTGAACAAAATGGAGTGCACTTTGAATAGGCAATTCATTTTTTTTTTTCAAAAACAAGTTCCTCACGAGGCATCCATAAAACTCATGCATGCTTTTACAAGTTGGGTTAACTCCTTTGCAGGTCAGTGTTTATGAGCCAAGTCTCCAGGAGCATCAAAACAACAAACAAACAAACAAGCAAACAACAAACATTACAGAAGCTTATGACCCAGCCTGTGGAGACAGCCTTACACAAAATAATTAGAGAGTGATGCAATGAGGTCTTACACAAGCACTAAATTGCACAGCAGTGGCTTTAAGCACCCTGGGACCACAGAGACGGGGGAGATCAGTGGGAGCAGGAAAGGTCTGGGATGCCCCCTTGGGGAGTTGGGTTTTAAAGGACTGAAGGTTTGGATGGCAGGGGGGTGGTGACACTATGGAGAGGCAAGTAACTTAGCAAGCTAACTCAGAGGCCACCTGGAGCCCTTCCGGCCCTCTCTCCAAACATGACACGGTGACTCACACACTACTACTAGGCGAGGAAACGTAGCATCGGTGATAAACGCGGATAAGCTGTATATGCCCAGGTTACTGTGATTAATTCCGGACTCTTCAGGATCCCCTTCCATGTGGTCCTGTCAACCTGTACCGTTTCTGGGATTTTAGTGAGAACTGAAACCTTTCACTGCTGGAGCACGATATATAATGTTAAAACTTGTGGTTAAAACTTAGAAGACTCAGGGAATGTCACTTATTCACCAATGTGAGTGTCAGGTCATTTTGGAAAGGCCTCGACAGAAAACTCCTGCCACCCCTCCAAAAAGCAGCATCTGGAGTGTGGGAGCTTTAGAAAGGGTTACTTAGCGAAGGGGTCTCATTTAGTTGTTCTAACTTGAACACAAACACAATCCCCGTTTTACAGAGGAGGAAACTGAGGTTTAGAAAGGCAACACTGTTTTGTTTTGTTTTGTTTTCCTCCTCCAAGAATCAAACATACTTAGCACCACAGGTCACAAGGCGAAGCAGAGACTGAATAGTTTGAGGAAAAAGAGAGGCCATGATCACATAAAATGAATATCTGGGGGAAGAAAAGGCTAATGTTTAAGGAAGAGTGAAGGAAATGCTAAATACTGTACTTAAAAATATTTTTGATGCCCACATCCTAACAGCCACAACAGATACAGCCCTTGTTCAAACACCACATATTAAGAAACCTGTCAGTTGCTAAATGAGTCCATTGTGCAGCTGGCTGTGTACTTAAGAATAGATTACTATGATCCCACACCAAACTCTAACCACCAAATAACACACCTGGGACTAAAATCATGTATTATACTTGGTTGTGCTGAGCCTTAGCCTTGAACGCAGAAGAAAGTGAAAGGTTTTACTGCCCATTCAGAGCTGAGGATGGAGAGAAGATGTATTAAGTGAAGAGTCAGAAGGAACGTGTTGTCAGGACATTATTCCTACTCACTGATGAATGGCGTGGCAGGGAAGGAGACACCCGCCATGGTGCCTGGCCCACGTGGCCCTCAGCTCCTCCTGAGCTCCTGCTTTGCCAGTAACTGCATGCAAATAACCAGAGAACGGATATGTGAATGGACTCTGCTCACACATTTCCAGCAACACTGAGAGTGGGAGACATGCTCAGATGAAGTCAGTTATGGTGCCATGTTCTCATAGGTAACTACTGCAATTTCTGTTGCCGGAAAGTTCATCTGCCAAAGTGAGTGAAATAAAAACTGATGAACAATTTGATGGGTTGAAAAAGCAACTGCGTGAGAGGCCAAGACTGTAATTCAATTGCCCATCTTCGTCCAAACAACACTTGCATTAACGCTTGCTCTACCTTTTCCAATTAATTTAGGGGAGCACCCAAACCACAGATTCTGAAATGAAGTAACATAAAGAAATTCGACCAACTGACTCTGTTGCTAGAGGGAAGACGGCGAATCAGCAGGAATACAAAATGTGGTCCCTCACCGTGGTAACAGGCTTGATGACCCTCCCAGGGAAGTGAGTCTCTGGGGGGTGGGGGTGGGGGCCTTCCTTGAGTGCTTATGAGGTCTCCAAAGACCGCCAACCAACTGCCAATTACAGGTACTAAATTGCAACACCAATGCCCAATTGTTGAGATTCGGGCATTTGTCTCCAAGGAGCCACGGTTCCTTCTTGATTTGAGTGCTTTTATTTAAAAATATAAATTAACACATCATCCATCTACAGGCGGTTAAAGCGGTTAGCTCCATATCGATATTGTTTATGCTGATCTTGTGTCTATGTTGACCATGAAGTTAATAATGTTGTTTTTCGTCTGTGCCTGGTTGGCCAAGGGGGAAAGACTGGGAGTTCTTTCTGTTCCATAGGAGCTTAATTTTTTCTTTAGGACACCTTCCAAATTGCCACGAGCCTCTTCATTTAATGCAACATTTTATGATGCCAGTGTTCCTGGTTAATTTATAGATACACAATGACATGTCAACTTTCAGGTGACTTACAAACAGAATGGGTAAATAAGCTATGGAAAACAATTATCTCCCCCGCCGCCCCCCCCCCCCGGCCTCCTCAAAAAAAATCCCTCCTCACTTTAAATGTAAAGACATGTATAAAACATCACCAGTAAGCAAAATGATGTGTGGGAGAAAATGAAAAGAAAAATGGGCAACATCCTGCCCTAAACCCTGCATCTGGCTGGCTGTAACAAATTATTCTCTCATTTAACGATAAAACTATAATCCCTTGTTTTAACATACCGTAAAAGATATCAGGGGGCCGCTTCTGCCATGAGGTGAGAACAGATTACACGGAAGTGTGCAAAGTTCTCAAAAAGTACATGTTTGGGGGCAGGAGAGCATTTCCCCAAGAGCTTTGTCCGTCAGGTCTCAGGAAAAAAAGCATCACTACCACCATCAAGTGTGAGTCCTTGTTTCCTCTCCAAAGAGGAGCGGCATTTACGGTACATCCCCGTGCAAACCCCCGGTTTTCAGCCTAACAAGAAGTGGGTCACTGGAGGGGAAAGAAGAGACGGCTTGGGGAGGATGAGATGACACCTGAATATTCCTCGTAACGTTCAATTACGTAGAAGTCGCTGAATATCTGAAAAAGGCAACTGGCCACCTTTATTTAGTAAAGTCAGCTTTGCTGGAGACCTGGAGCGAGGCAGAGGGGGCGTGCTGCTTCTTGTCCTCTGCGCAGAGCTCACAGGTCTCCCTCCCATTGCGTCGCCACCCTCCTGTGACCCCAGGCTGACACACCCTCGTATCAAAACCTTCCTTACGCCTGCCCTCTGCTGGTAAGCCTGCCAGGATTAGGAAATTTTGACTGCCTCAATTTATTCAAGAGACAACTTTTAAAAGCTGGAGAGAGAAAGGGACAGGTAATGAACTGCTAACTGGAATATATAAATTAAGACGCTTAAAAAACGGGGGGAGGGGCGCCGCTGGTGAAATATGACGCTTTTAATGTAAAAATGCACATTCGTCTATTCTATTGCCTGCCCGAGCACAGCCCAGGAGTGCCAAACTCTATATTTTAGCTCGCCTACGAGAACAACCTGTGTTACTGTCGGGCATCTTGCCTTCCCTTTCGCTCACTCTCCGGGGAGAGCATGTCGGCGCATTTTCAATAAAACACCTTCTTAGCAGTAAAGGGCCACTGTTCCCAATTCAGTGGTCCCTCAGGTTTCATGATACAGTATATTTAGCTGACTCGCAGCTCAAGTTTTCCTCTGGCATTCATAAGATCCACATAAAGGAGGGGAAGGAAAAAAAAAAGCCACAGAAGAGCTTTTGCCTATCCTTTGTTTAAGTAAGAAAACAGTTAACTTTGAGATTGATTAGCTGGCATGACTTCCACAAAACAACGGGACTCGCTCCCATGCCCTCTCCCCGCTCCGGGAACCCGCTGCACGTGCGGGCCAGACTCGCCTGCAGGAGGGCTCTGGGCATGAGGGGGTAAATTTCCGCAGCAGTGTGCAGGGGTTTAACGGTGCAGCTCCTGTCAATGTCAATGGGAAGCACGAGGCCTTACAAATCCCTGCATACCATTTCAAAAATATATCTCCAAGACGGGAAAATGAAGCTTAGCAGTTGCAACGTCAAAAGCATTCAGGAAGTAGCACTCTTGACAGCGCTTTAGATGCCGAGTAAATGCTCTTATAAAGAACACCCAATCCAGCCGACAATAAATCTTACGCTGGGGAAGCCCGTGCAGGGCTGTGGAATCCCCCTCCAAAGATAATTGCCTTCCACACTGGGTGGCAGAGAAACTGCAACACGGAAAACATTTTCTGGGGCCCTATGGCTCTCTATGGATTTTCGTGCCCCTAACAGTCACGGAGTTTAAACACACACACACACACACACACACACACACACACACACACACCCCTACCTTTCAGAGAGACCTGATAAAAACCCAAAGGTTTGTCTTCTGCTCTGGGGAAAAGTTATGAGGCTACTTCTTGGGGACAGGGGGTGGCAGAGCGAGGCTGGAAAGAGAGGGTATGTGTAAACACGCAGGAGCAGAATCTGAAGCATGCATCAAGGTACGTAAGTGTCTGTCTCCACTCCGCATCCGTTGAAGGCTCATGAAGTTTCCAACAGGTTCCAACTATTGGGACTCACCCAACAAGCCCATAAGGAAGTACGCAGGAGTTTGCTAGTCCTAAATGCCCTCAAGCAGTCTGTTTAACTCTGAGATGATGCAGGAGCACTGGGATCTGACATAGGATTCTATGAATGACTTTATAATTAATTAACAGTGCGACTGTGGGCATGTCGTTTCACGTGTCTGAGCCTACACACTTCACCTACACAAAGAGAGGAACTGTAGGAGAGATTCTCCATGGCTTCTTGAACAGTAACAATAACAGTAACAACTATCATTGTTGACTGCTTCTTATACACCAGTACGCATTTTATACTAGCCGAGGACTGAGCTCTAGATATTTTATAGCTTACAATTAAGGTCACATATAAAACTAGTGTAAAAACAGAAATTGGAATTCAGACTTCAGGACTCTTGGACACTACCACGTCTATGGTAAATCAGGGAATAAAAAGAGGGGAAAACATGTTTGGCAAACAACTCAAAAGACCTACTTCTGATTCCCTGGAGGTCATAAACCCTGTGAAAGCCTAGGAAGGAAGTATTACTGTGCCCACTTAACAGATAAACAGACTGAAGCTCTGAGTGTTGAAATTACTTAACCAGTATCTCTCAGCTGAATGGCTCCCAAGCCTGGCTTTTGCCCCATCTGCTGAGCTGGGGATGGGGCTGGGGGCTGAACTGAGCCTGTAAGAACGAAGAGGCTGCTTCACTTGTACTCTCTTGGAAAACAAGTGGGACTGAGGGTCACTGGTCAGCATGAAGGAACCCGAAATAATAAAGGTAAAATTCTGATAGCCTCCTTGGCTTCTTACACGCGTAAGGCCACGCTCCGCATGACTTCTCCCTGAATGAAGAGCTTTTTTTTTTTTTTTTTTAATATTTTTATTTATTTTTGAGACAGAGAGTGACAGAACATGAGCAGGGGAGGGGCAGAGAGAGAGAGACACACACACACAGAATCTGAAGCAGGCTCCAGGCTCTGAGCTGTCAGCACAGAGCCCGACGCGGGGCTCGAACTCACAGACTGTGAGATCATGACCTGAGCTGAAGTCGGACGCTTAACTGACTGAGCCACCCAGGCGCCCCATGAATGAAGAGCTTCTGCTGCTGACGTGAGACACGCGGACTTTTTCCCTCATCTTCTTCGAACACAGCACTCAGCATCAGGCAGTGGCCCCTTGCCTGGATGATGTGCGAACTCTCCTGGTGTCTCAGATGTCGAGATGAAACACCCTGGTAACGGGGCTTATTTTTTTTCTGATTACAAAAGGCACCTAGACGGTTTAGTATGGTAGCTCTGGAGAGGGTCTGCCGTGGGTTCTGACCCAGGCCACACCATTTCCCGACTGTCCTTTTGGTAAATTACCGGTTTCCATTTGCCTCGGTTTCCTCACCCATAACAAAACGAAACAGAACAGAACAAACCACACACACACAAAACGAATCCTAGTTCTTTTACCAGAGGGTTGTAACAAAGACCAAATGGCATAGAATGGGTGAGCGCCTGGCATAGTGTAAGCACTTAACTGGTTCCCAGTACCACTAGTATTGTTGTATATCCCACAGGTATATGCCACTTGTCCTTCAAATTTCTCCCTGTGCTGTAATGAAATACTCGAAGACAAGAGGTTTCTTTACCATCTTAGACTTGTTTTTCCGTGATGTAGATGGCATAGATTCTAACTCCACAAGCGAAGGGGGAACTCTTGCATCCAATTAATCTTAACTATGGAAGAAGGCATTTGGTTGTACTGCTTTTTCAATCCAGAGTAACCAGGTCCTAGACCAAGAAGCTTCCACAGAAGGCAAGGTGGCAGTCCCACTTCAATCTCCAGGTTATGGGGTTTGCCACCTCCCACGGCCGGTTCATCACTCAGAAGTGTGATGGAGTTTGGTGGTTTGTTAAGTGAGTTCTTAAAGACCCACTGGAATAATCTAAGGAGGCGTCTGCCTCAAGCACTGAGAACATGGGACCGAATTCATGGAACCCTCACCCTATGATTTTATAATGTTTTGCTGCTATTACCTCTGGGAAGGAAAGCGTTTGCATTCCATGCTCCAGAGATTACTCAGCTTGCACACAATTACTATGACCCAACAATCTGATTTTAAGATTCTTTTCAAAGTTTCCAACATCTCCACACCCCAATGCAGAGAATGGAGGTCTGCTAGGCTCCCAGAGTACAACACATAGTTACTAGCCATCATTTCATCATTTGCTGAACTGGAAAAAAGAGAGACTCGTGGGCAGGGAGCAGAGAAAAAGGGCCCCTTCCTAGGCATCAGGGGTAAGGATACTTTTAAATTAAGGCAAGGAGTGGGCTGAATATTTAAGAATAATGCTCTGTTCCATGTAGTAAGGTGGGCAGCGTGGAGAAGGCCATTTCAGCTACTGGGAACAGTATGTGCCAACATTCACGTGGGAGATAACATGAGCCATCACACCAAGGAACTGTGAAGCACTTACAAGGGCTGGGGCACTTCTAATTCATGCTGGATCTCCCTTCCTTTGAGACCAGTGTTTCCCTTCTTTTCCACAATTTTACTGTTCCTCCTATCTCAAAAATTGAACTCAACTCTTTCTCTCCCATTCATCCTGTTTTGGGCATGGCCTCTCTTGTGCATCTATATTATGTCCAATATTTAACATGATCTCTCTTACCCTTGACCTCACTCAGCTGGGTCAAACACACACAATCCCTCAAGTTTGCAGTTTGAGGTTCTTTATTCCTATCCTGGCACGCTCTCAACCTGGATTCTGAGGTCTCTGACCTGAAGGTTTTGACCGAGTGGCTCTGTGATGTCCCTCTACAGTTCTCTAGAGGGTGAGTCCGCCATACAACTAGGGCTCAGGAACCACTAGCACAATGGACTCAAGCATTAGATATTTTGGTCATGAAAATATTTAAATAATATCGTGCCAGATATGTATATCTTACTATGCAATTACACAGTCAGGTGCAACAAAAGCATGGAGAGAATTCACATCCATACAGGGACAAATGTAGAAAGCATTAAGGACTTACGCCAATGCCTGAGGAGAGGAAACGGAACTCTAACAAAACCAGCCAGTCAAGACTTCTACTGGGCTTTCAGTCCTCACTCCTTCTTTGCAGCAAGGCTCCAATCACTGGACCGTGAGGTCTAGTCTGAGTGCGCTTTTTCTGAAGGCAGCCTAGCTGTGCCTGGGCCAGGGCAGCTCTTGTTAATTTCTATTCACTTGTTCCTTCGCAGCTAAGAGGGGGGCAAGAGGGACAACTGAACTCCTGTCTACTTCCGTGAAACTGAATGTTAGAGAAGAAAGGGGTCAAGTCTCAACAAAACCCGCTCCTCTGTCAGGCACATTGTCCTCCTCAACAGAAACACACACACGCACATACACACGTAAGAGAGTGGAACAGGCTACTCCACTAACTCAGCCAATGTCACCACCATGGGAACTCAATTTGGGGTCGTACCACTTTTCTGACATCCTGAAGCATTTACGGCCTACCCCAGTAATTTCTGCATTCTATCGAACGCTGAATTAGCACATCAACTGTCAAAAGAAAGTGCCCTATGCACAAGAACCCCTGCACAAACATTTTATTAACTTATAAACAAATAGACAAATGAATGAGTTGATGGTTTCTTTTTTCTTTCTTTCTCGTTCTTTTGTTCTTTCCTTATGTCCTTCTTTTGCATTTCATTGATGTTTCATGCACTGTATTATCTCTAAACCATAAGCTCCAAGAGACAAATTCTGAACTCTTTCTTCTTTCACTACTTGTGGTACACAGCATAGTGCTAAGGAAAGAGTAACTAGGTACCTGTTAAACAGCATCTGTTAAACAACACAAGACAACACACCCAAAATGGAATTGCTTATGCTAAGCTCTGTGTCTTCATATTGAGACTTAACTAGAGTTTCAGCTCTCTCAGAAATGCATTCTTCAGCCAGTCCATCAGGAATCACCTGATCAGCACTAGTTACGTAATCTGCCCGATAGACCCCTGCCATCCCCAAAGGAAAGAAACTTGGTAATAACCAACTTGCTTTGTGCCTCCTCCAAGTTCCCTATTCCTGTTCCCTTCTGCCTGGAAAGTCATTTTGTGTAGCTCCTCAGGGCTCCTTTCTATCTGTTAGATTGGATGCTACCCAATTCGAATTGATTTTTGGTCAAACTCTTACAATTTTTAATAGGCCTCCGTTTGCCTTTCAACAGGTCTGTTTTCAGAAGAGAGATCCAAAGAGATATATCCCCCACCCCCACCCATGACCTCCCAGGAGCAAAGAGCAACCAGACATAGGCACCTGTTACGTTCTACTGCCTTGCTGCCTCCTTGCTGCCTCTGGAGGAGGTGGGTAAGCTCGTCTCGGATCCTCACTCGGCACTTTTTACACGACGAACTTTCAGAATATATTCGAACATTTCTTTTTCTGGACGAGGTCCAGAAATTTGCCACAGTCAGAACTAGACTGGGTCTGACTTAGAAACTGAACTGGTTCTGGGGCCGGACTGGGTCCAACTTATAAACAGACCTGGGTCTTGTAAACAGAACTGGGTCTGGGGTCAGACTGGGTATGACGTGAGCTGAACTAGGGCCAGTGTGAGGCCTCGGGCGAATAAAATTTTGTGTTAATGCTGAACAAGCAAATTGACCTTACCGAAGATAATCCTGAATTACAGCGGCCACAGTGGAGAATTTTAAACTTATCCATTTATCAAGGTGTCCTGGAGAAAAAGGCATCTTAGTCAGATACTCACTATAAAAAGTAAAGGGAAGGGCTTCTGGGGGGCTCAGTTGGTTAAGCATCTGACTCCCGATTTTGGCTCAGGTCATGATCGTGTGGTTCATGGGTTAGAGTCCGGTTGTCGAATTCTCTCTCCCCCTCTCTCCCCGCCCTTCCCCACTCCCTCTCTCAAAATAAATAAATAAACTTTTAAAAAAGTTAAAAAAAAAAAAAAGTAAAGGGAAAATCACTTCCACTCTACAGTTTCTAATACTTGGAGGAGACCTACCGAAACACCCTACTCACTCCAGAGCCTGCACGTGGGATCCTGGGAAAACTAGCAGGAGCCAACAAAAGGGGGACAATTCTTACCACAGTCCGCTATCCCACATCTCTGTGGTGCCTGGTTGAGAGAGGAAGGGAAAAATCTCATATTTTCCCTTCCTTTCAAAATTCATACTGGCAGGCAAAAAACACACGCAAGAATTACACCTCTGAACTGTGACTTGTGAATTTACTTTTAAGGACCCACTGGCTATGATCCTTTCTCTCCCAGGGACAGCTACTGCCTGCTTGTTTGTCTTGTTTTGTGTCCTAAGAACTTGACTTGGCAGCCATTGGCTTGGGGGACCCCCAATATTTGGCTGGACAGAAATGTGGGCTACACCCCATTTGCAGTTGGGGGTCCTACTGATTTGTTGCCAGCTCTCGGGGGGATGGTCTAATTTTCTTTTTCTTTTGCTTATCTTCAGGAGTGGCTCTGGATCTGCAGAAGGTACTATCTTTGCATCCTCTCTGGGACACCATTGGTGTCCCAGGGGTTTTTCAGTATTGCCTGGAATCCAGTTTGTCCCAGCTGAAACCTCACAAGGCATCTGAGGGCTTTTTTGTTTTGTTGAAGTAACTGTATGGTTAGAATTTGGCCAAATTGGAAGCTGCTATTCAGAGACTGATTTAGGCCTCCAGTAAGCTAACATATAAGCTATAAGATCTCTGTGTCTGTCTGTATGTTTTTGTATGTCTATGTATGTATGTTATAAATGTGTGGTATTTTTTCTATCTCCAGATCGTAACACCAAATTAATATGTAAAGAGCTCTATTTAATTGGCTTAAAGACAAAGAATTGTTTATATAAACTAAACATACTCTCAGAAATACGCAAACTAACCTAAATGTTTTTCAAGTTCATGTGATCTAGGATGATCTTCAGACACACACACACAAAGCTAGTGTAACTTTGTTGGTGGGTTTAATTACAACAGAAAGCATTAAATATAATACTTGTATTCTACCTAGGTTCACTAGAACTCAAGTAAGCTCATGTTATCTCAGAGAATTTGTCAGCGAGAGTGAGAACTTAAGATGATGGTTAGCTGTTTAATGTCTCATGAAATTTTCATGATTAATCTAATATAATCATTAAGAGCAAGTGAATTAAATATACACGTAAGTAAGATTAAACTTAAAAAGGAACTTTTCAACAATAATTATGCTTTATGGTATGTACGCTTAAAAACAGTTTCCAGAATCTTCTTGGTAACTTGAAACTTTACAGTTAAACTGAGATGAGTTAAATAATGGATATTCATTAACTACTTATATCGTTTTCAAATAAGGTAAAACAGTGAACCATTAGTCACTGAACACCAGTTTACATCCTTTTGCTTCCTTTTACAAAGAAACTGAAGATAGCTGGGTCTATTTGTAAACACACCTGCTGCCGCACTAGAAAGTTTAGTATTAGGAAGAATATAGTTCTCAAAATTATGAAATATTTATACATTTGTCAATCTGCAACTCTGAGTTAGTTTTTGCTGGGAATTAAGAACGCGACATGTTAAGAATTCTAATGAAGGGGTGCCTGGGTGGCTCAGTTAATTAAGTGTCTGACTCTTGGTTTTGGCTTAGGTCATGGTCTCGTGGTTCATAAGTTGTAGCCCTGTGTCAGGCTCTGGCTGCCAGCATGGAACTTGCATGGGGCGCTCTCTCTCTCTCTCTCTCTCTCTCTCTCTCTCTCTCTCTCCCCTCTCTCTTTGCCCTCCCCCACTTGCTCAAGCTCTCTCCCTCAAAATAAATAAATAAAATTTATTTAAAAAGAATTCTAGTTAATATATGTAATTAAAATCAGAAATAATAAAGGTTTAAAAAAAAAACACTACGACACCAACAGTGTACCTGTGAAAACCCAAAATTTAATTTTTTTTATCTGCTAAAAGCACAGTTTTCTTGGCGTGCTTTCAATAAGAGATTGAAAAAGGGTTTCTCTACCTTTTAATTTATCTACCTGGAAAATAAAGATTTTGCTTCTTACAAAACAATTTACTGTGCTTTATATTGGCTTTATCAGGTCTCTGATTGTTTAGGGAAACCCACTCTTCTCAATATTAAAAAAGCTCACTTTTTCTCACAAGTATATGAGCTTCTGTATTTATGTTAACCTTTCTACGGTTACTTTTTTTAAATAGATAATTAAGTATTATTTTATAATGATCTGTGATCCTATTTAGTCAAAAGTTCAAACTTTTTGATGTTTGGACAGGATTCCCAGTATCTAAATTCTAAACGAAGTCTTCTGACCTCAAGCTAACTTTGGTATTTTATAGCAGGTCCCTGGAACATCTCAAAAGATTTGTTCTCTTTCCATATAAAAAGTGAGACATTAAACTAATTAGATTTAATATATCAAACTGCATGGGAAGCATTTATCAAATAAGAGGTGATGTTAAACATTCTTAGCTTGTATTTATGCGGATGCATGTTATTAATGTGTTCCAGAAATTGTGTGAAACTCCTAGAAATCTGATATGTCCTATATAATGTTATCAGTTGTAATTTCAGTTACCTTAAAATGTTGTGTGTCACAGAACTAAGCCAATTTCTTTGTCACTTCTATTATAATGAATTCTCAGCAGATCTTTAACCAGGGGAATTTTTAAGTCTTTTGGTCATTTACAGACAGTTATTATTTTACCCTAATGCTTTTGCAAAAATGCTTCATCTTCAGAAAGATTCATAGAAAAGACAGTGAAAAGTATTCTAGAATATAGGTTTCTGATAACTTGGAGACTGTAAGACTAAACTGGATAAGAATTTCCAGAACTAATGAAAAACTGGATGCAAACAGAACAAGAATTAATAATACAGGATTGAATAAAGCGGTAGGGATGATTTGATCTATCTCTCTCTATACAGACACACACACACACACACACACACACACACACACACACACACACGACTTTTTCTTTAAAACATTGCTACTTCCTGAAGGGTGTTGCCCCCAGATTTAGGGAAATCTTTTTCTCTTTTCCCTTAAGCCATCTGTGACTTACAGTGATTTTGTAAAGTATACCTTTGTAAACAGAATTTAAATATTTACTTTTTCCCCCTACTTGGTCCCTGCATAATCTGGAAACTTACTGAGTATTCTTATTTTCATGGCAATAGCGTTACCTCCCTAAGTTCAAAAAAGCATGTGTTCCTTGGACACAACTAGAAACAATGCTTATATTACCAAGGTTTTGACTGGAATGTCAGATTTGAGAATGTTGATAGAATCAAATATGATGAGACAGTTTTAAGGAGCTAATAAGGTTGACTTTATATAGCTAATAAAGTCCCTGGGAAGACTGGCCTGGTACTTTACTTACAGGGCTCCTGGCAATTTAAACAGGTTTGTAAGGAAGAGCATAACTTCAGAGCAGGCCCAAGAACTGTAGGACAGCTTGAACACCTCAGGAAGACAGGAGTTTGCCCACATCTATAGGTATTCCAGGAAAATTTTGATGTTGAGCACTTGGCTTGGCTTCTTATCTTTGAGAGGCTTATAAAGTCCAGTCTAAGATTCCTTACGAAAAATTCCTTACGAAAAGCAGATTTTAAGAGAGGCTACATGGTCAATTCACTATTCTTGCTATTCTGCTTTAATCAGGCCAAGTTTAATGAGACTAGACTTTTTTAAATTTTTAAAAAAAATATTTACTTATGTTTGAGAGAGGGAGAGAGACAGAGACAGACGTTGAGTGGGGGAGGGGCAGAAAGAGAGGGAGACACAAATCCAAAGCAGACTCTAGGCTCTGAGCTGTCAGCACAAAGCCCGAAGCAGGGCTGGAACCCGCAAACCGTGAGATCATGACCTGACCCAAAGTCAGACGCTTAACCAACTGAGCCACCCAGGCGCCCCCAGACTAGACTTATTTGTTAAACAAATTAGTTTTACTGTGATAATCTTTGATAGAAATGAGGGTGACTGCAGAGAAAAAAAAAAATTATGCTTCAGTAGAAAAATCACAACACAACCTTGTGGATATTAGATTCTAGCCTTGTTCCTGGTCTTTGAATTTTTGCCATATATACCTATCAACCTGGACTAGATACGGGATTCTTCTAGTTTCTTCAAATATCTGGCTACAATCCTCCAAACTAGTATTTCTCATCTTCTCCCACCTTCATGATTGGGAATCATGAAGAACAAAGACTGCACTTGAGTCTTCCTGCAAGGGACGATATCAGGTCCGTCCTACTACCCAGACAGCAGTCAAACTTCAGGGGGTGGAAACGTGGGTCCTCACCTCCCAATTAAAAGCGTTCTTCCAGACTCCTAGAATGGCACACCAGCTGGAGATCTAAACTTACTGACTCAGAAAGTTCCTTCTCAGAAGCAGATGGCATCTTGAAGTGGACAGCTCTTTCATGGTCATAGATCGAGATCTTTACCTCCGATATGAAAGCCTTTTTCCTTTTGCCTCTTTGCTACTTGGTTGTTTTTTTTTTTTTTTTTTTTTTTTTTTTTTTTTTTTTGTCTTTCTGTTAACACATGCTCCTTATCTCTGACAACCATCCCTGAACCTACTGCTAACACAATACCTACCCAACAAAAATCTCTGGCGAAGTTGTTCTTGATAATAGGAGAGCCATTGATTATCTTTCATTCGAGCAAGGAGATATTTGCACTGTGGCTAACACCACTTGCTTCACTTGGGGTTAACGCTTGTGGGTTAGTTGAGACTCGGCTACGTAAGATCACTGAACAAGCTAGCTGGCTTAACAAAGTGACTCCTTCAACAGGGTCTTTATTTTACTTACTTGATTCTGACTGGCTTAGGTCTTGGAGGCCATGGGCTCCAAAGTACATTCTAGACATTTTCCTGCTGATAATGATCACAGTAGTCTCCCTGGTATGCTGTATTCTCTCAAAAGCTTTATGTGCATGTTCACAGCCACTGACTACCAAGCAAATGATCTCCCTAAGACTAGAACATCAGACAAGGAGCGAAGAGAATGGCCAACTTAAAGAATGTGAACCTAACACCATGATCGGTGAATACTACAAAGAGATTCAGCAAAAAAACCATCATGACCTATGAATGCCACACTGAGCTTCTGGGGTGTGGGGGGAGAAGAAAAAAAAAGAGGAAAAAAGAAACATACAAAAATAAAAAACTGCAAGAAGTCCAGAGCAGTAGCTGGGAGTATCACCAATGCCTTAAATTTTGATCGCATCACTCAGGCTGAGAATCTGATTAAAAGGAGTAACTGTTAAAAAAAAAAAAAAAAAAAAAAAAAAAGGCAGGCCCCAAAAGGGATCACTTTTACTAAGCCCTATGGCACCAAACTGACACAGATGTAACTTAGTTACAATTTCAGCTCTCCGAGAAAAGGAGTCCTAAGCCAGTCAATCCAGGAGTCTCCTGATTAGCACTAGTTAGGTCATCTGCCTAACAGACTCCTGCCATCCCCTACAGGAAGGACCCTGCAATAACCAATAACCAAATCTCTTTATTCCCACTTCCCTCAGCCTGGAAAAATCTTTCCTTTTGGAGTGGTCCTCGGAGCTCCTTTCTACTTGCTACGTATCTGGGGTGCTGCACAATTCAAATTGATTTTAGTTCAAATAAACGCTTAAAAATTGTAATACGTCTCCGTTTTTCCTTTAACACATGTCTGTATGCAACATGCACAGTCAACACAAGGAAGCATTTCTATTGCCAAGTGAGGGGCTAAGATCTTACTGATCACAATTTTATGACTGACTGACCTCACATCCAAAAAATGCACTCCATATACAGCAATCAATGATCAATCAGATTCTTTGAAACTTTTTCAAAACATAAACTAAATGCAAAGTATGATACAAGGATTACACACGTCACTTCAGATTTCAGTCACTAAGGACAACACACAGATATCGAGCTTTTTAAAACACCACCTATCTTCCGGGACGCCTGGGTGGCTCGGTCGGTTGAGCGTTCGGATCTTGGTTTCAGCTCAGGTCATAATCCCAGGATCGTGGGATCGAGCCCCACAACGGGCTGCACACTGAGCATGGAGCCAGATTAAGATTCTCTCTCTCTCTCTCTCTCTCTCTCTCTTTTCGGCCCCCCTGCCTCTCGTCCACTCTCTCTCCTCTCTCAAAATGGAAAAATTAAAAAAAAAAACAAGTCCTCTATCTTCCATTTGTCTTGCTAATTTGGCCGCGTAAGAAGAATCCGGAATGAAAACTGGAAGGGTGGGAAACACCAGAACAGCCCAGAATTCGATTTTCACTGCTCACGGTTTCCCCACTCCATTTTGCTCTGCCCCTGATGCCTCTCTCCCAACCCCACGAAGAAAGACAAAGGTCAGGGGAAACCTACAGAGAGGCCACAGCCTGCACTTCGGACGAGTCACTGGCCGGTCAGAAACAGAGGCAACTTGAAGCCTTTTCTTCGCAAGCAGAAGACGGAGGGCTGGCCATCACCTCTGTTTCTCTTCTGTCACCTGGACTGTGAAAATTGCACACTTGAGGGCCGAGTTAATCCCAACAGCTGGTGGCATTCGGCCCTGCCCACAGTCCCTCTTCTCGTTCCTGCCACAGTCTCAGAGTCTTGGTCCTGCCCCTTCCCTCTGAAGCTACAGAAGTTCCGGTTTTGTTCCAAACGCATCGCCAGCATTTGACATGCGATGGACGAGTCCCTCTGCGCCGGTCTGCCGCAACCCCCTTCACACGCAGCTTCCAGAAACGAGCACGGAGGGTCAGGTGCCATCGGGCTAGTCCAGAGGAGGACAGAGACTCGATTCCCCATTACAGGATTAATGCAACTTAGAGTTCTTGGTGTCCCGGCCCCCACCGGGTCACGACCGGCTCCTACCGATTTTACAATCATCCCCTAACTAACGGTCCTGACCTACTGTTAAATTGGAGCTCTTACCCCACACACAATGGTCTCGGCTTTGCATTCATTCCCATTAAAGATCTTTTTGATTTTGATCCAGAATTTCAGCCTGCTGAGACCTTTTTTTTTTTTTTTTTTTTTTTAAATCGTGATTCTTCACCTTCAAATATTAACTCTTCCTCACCCTTCCTGGACACACACCATTTCTGTCCCCCCGGAATGCCTCGAATCACATGATCTGAGATGTACTGAAATCAGTTTGCTAAAAGTGTGCATTCCAGTGGTTCGCAACTCTACGGTACAACGCTATCGTCCTCATCTGACAGTTACCGACACCTGTTCCATGCTAGGCGTTATTCATGCCTACCATCTGTTCCAAACTGAACGCGCTTGGAGAGGCCAGGTCCCTCCCGCCACCCTCAGGTGGCACCTGACACAGCGCCTGGATCTCAGGAGGCACCTCATAAACAAATGTTGCTGATGCACAGATGAGTGAACTTACTTCATCTTTACCGCAATCCAGTGAACAGATCCTATTATTAGCCTCTCTTTTATAGAGGAGGCAACGGAGGTCTAGAACCTTAAATAACTAACTCATTGAGAATCAGGTTCCATCGCATGAAACCAGCTTTTGAAAATAATGGCAACAGGGGCACCTGAGTGGCTCAGTCTGTTAGGGGTCCGACTCGTGATTTCGGCTCGGGATATGATCGCATGGTTCGTGAGATCAAGCCCCGTGTCGGGCTTTGTGCTTCTGTGCTGACAGACGGGAGTCTGCTTGGCAAGCTCTCTCTCTCTTTCTCTTCCTGCCCCTGCCCCACTCATGCACGTGTGCACCCTCTCTCTCTTTCAAAATAAATAAATCAATATAAAAAAAAAAATAATGCCGGCAGAAACTACACAACATGTGAAAGACACACTGATCACCCATTTCGAAGCAGGACCCCAAGTGGGGTCTTATGCCTCTTATCTTACTAGTGGGGGCTACGCTTCCCCCAGCACCTCTCCTACCAGCTTTCCTCTTCTCCTTTCCGTAGAAACAGACGTGGCTGAAGAAATTTCCAACTTAAAACCTGGCAATGGTTTCTACATTCTTGTTTCCTAAACCTATAAATCAAAACTGTCTAAACAGGTCATAAATGTTCCTTGGCGATATAATGGGAAAAGTTCTGATTTATGGTGCCGGTAGAATAATTTTAAATAATTACATAAGAGTTTTGAAAAATGCAATTAACACCTTTAGAAGTTTTCTGAAATGAGAATGTATCTCTGGAGATGACTGTTCCCATACATAAAGATAGCCAGTTAAAAAATAAAAATAAAGCTACAAGATGCAACCGTGTCTGAATGATCCTGTGGAGAAAGGGCACAGGAACGGTTATTTACAATGGGAGTTCAGGAGCAGGACCACACCAGTACGTGTTTTAATGCTGCCGCTTTCTCACGCGATAACAACACAATTAGCACATGTCATTACCGAACATCAAAATTAAATCACCAAATAAACATCTTATTTCTATTCAGCCCCAGCTGATGCCTCTCTCCCTCTGTACGGGTTTGACACATCCTACCACACTGTCCTTTGGAACACTTCAGATCCTCCTACCTGCTCTTGCAAATCTGGCCAATGTTCTTCCCTTCCTCTTTCTCTTCATTTGTGATTCATCTCCTCCTTCAAAATCCAACCTTCCCCAGATGAAGTCACTCCAAACATCCTTCTTTAACTCTAACCTCCCTGGTACCAAAGAAAAGTCGTATTATCTCTGAATTTCCCTTTTCAGGCTTACCAAACAGCATCAGTTATTACCTTACACGATGAACTACCTTCTCAAGCTCACTTGGGATAACAAGCTGTCTCTTTGTCCTTCACTCGATATTCTTCACTTTGGCCAACACCCTCTCTGAAGCATTTTCAACTCACGAAGTAATACAACCACACTTAACTAAATTTTAAATTAAGGATGCACTGCTTAATGCTACCTGCTATTAATTTTCTTCTTGATTTATCTTGAATGAGAACACTCCACAAAATTGAAGCAGAAATGGACTCTTCTCAGGGTCCTTTCAGATCCAATGGGAATCTGAACACCCCACCATTCATATGCTGGAATGGTCCAAGGTGGCTCCCAGTTTCTTGAAATCTGCTATACTGACAGGGACGACCCAGGGAGGCTTCTCAGCCACCATCCTGGCCATGAGAACGACGGAAGGAAGTTAGAATCACAGAAACTTTTCTCTGGAATAGATTGAGAGATCATTTTAATCCCACCCCCTCATTTTCCAGATGAGAAAACTCATACCCAAGAAGGAAAAATGTCTTAGCCAAAGGTCAGACATCTAAGCAGTTACTGGCAGAAGCAACCCTAGAACCCAAAACTTCTGACTCCTAACTAAGCATTCTTTCCATTGTTCCACACCACCTGGCAGGGCAGAGACATGAGGAGCCACAAAAATTAAAGAATCAACCTCCAACACTTGACAATTCGGGTTGTTTTTGGTTTTGGTTTTTTTTGGTAGGGGGATACATAAGGAGACCATGGTCTTTCTCTATTTGTTGGGATGAGCAGTGCTTTTTATCGTAACTACAAACTGTGAATGAAAACTACACTTAATCATCACTCACAAAGGACACAGGATGTCAAGATTTAACTTCTCTTCTGCTGTCACTTGTCTCAAATCCACGTAGCTCTGCTGAGCCATTAATCTAGAGCTGAGCTGTCCAATAGGGTAGACACTAGTCACATATAGCTGGGTAAGTTTATATTAATTACAATAAAGTAAAATTGAACATTCTCAATCATACTGGCCACATCTGAACTGCCCAAAGGCCAATGTGGCCAATAACTACCACATTGGACATGCAGACATAAAACATTTCCACCACTGTAGAAAATTCTATCAGACAGTGCTCAATGTCTAGAACATACCAGTCCACGAAATGGGCAGAGTAAGAAAATCACTACAAGGATGAAACATAAATATGAAGTACAGAGTTTCCAGCAACCAAAGACTTGCAGAAATATCGTAGGCCAAGGATCTCTGGTTTCTGATGAGGACACTAAGTCCTAGCAAATGTATTATACTGTTCTCCCAAGCTTTACAAGCAGTAAGACAAAGAATATGGATTGAACGCCAAGTTGTCCAACTCTCAGGGAAGTCATTTTTTCCATTACACTTGTTGACAGGCTAAACACTAACAGTATGGCAGGCCTTACTCTCTTTAAGATGACACGGGGTAAAATGTCTATGTGGCACCCTTCTCTATCTTCTGAAAAGAAAACTGAGGTACAAGAATTTGTCCCTCGTTTATTCTGGATCTATGTGATTTTAGTGGAGCCAACTTTATCCAGGGGGAATATGGAGGCAAGCAAATGGCTTCGTCCCAGCCTGTTAGCCTATTCCCATCCCCTTGTCCACAAGTGACTGGACCAAGTGTAGAGTACTCAAGTCATGCAGTCAATTCACAGACTTCTGTTACGATTACTGAGTAAGAGATATATTCTTTTTTTCTGCTGGGGCTGCTCAACAGTACATATGTGAATCTGGGGCTCTCAGAAGCCATCTTGGCTCAGCAAATGGAGAATCTGACAGAGAATAAAACCAACATAAAAAGAAAGCAGAACAGAAAACAAAGGGAGCTAGACCGAGTCCTGGTGACGTTATATGAGTGCCTGGTCCCAGCTGTGTGTGAGGCCAGGCTAACTGCGGAACTTTCAAGTCCATAGACATCCCCACAACCCATCATTAGCCAGTCTGAGTTGGGTTTTGACATTTACATGTGGAAAGGTTCTGACTAATACAGGTACCTCTTTCCAGAAGGAGATTAGGAAGTAGTTATATTAATACTTCCAATCAACCTTAAAAAGCATACCAAGAGGGAAACACTCAAGTAAAAAGCATACAGTGGCAGTCGTAGATCTTGGTTCATGTGATGCTGTTCTGGAAGGGATTCCCCAAGTCAACCCTAATTACACTCAAACTGTCCCAGCCACGCATCAATCACTAGGTTTCAATTTAACACATGCACATTTTTCTTTTAATCACCCATGTTTACAAGTTTCTTATCAGGATACGCCTGAAACATCACTTTAAACCTAAGTGTCTTCTAGACACAAGCCCTGGGAATTTCTTCAAGACATTTTCACCACCTTAAAAAAAAAAAAAAAAAAAACAAGGAAATACCCCCATGGTCTCATGATGAAAGTAAAATGAAGACTTTTTGGTCTGATGGGATTTCACTCAAAATTCTTTCACCATTTTTCCTTCCTTTTAAACTGATTCCTCACTCATGGGTCTGCTTTTCCCTTCTTTTTAAATTTGACATTACAGTTTCTGTATCTTTGTAGGTCCCATTTGCCAAACTGAGACAATCATACGTTCATGGAGTGTGGCAAGAGATGATTTACATAATACGTTAGGAACCACTCTATTGTAATCTATACATGCCACGGAAATACATTCTGTCTTCATGGTGGCCCATTTCAAAGTATCCACTGTGTATCCACGATGTTTTAAATCACTCACTGAGACCAGGCCACTTTCATTAGATAGGTTTTTAATGGATTACCTCCCATTAAATGATTTTTTAAAAGGCTTTGTTTTCTCCATTATAAAATTGCTTTTTAAAATTTTAAATCATTGTTTAAATATACAGATTTGGGCATAAAATAAATCGTCTACATCGGTGGCTTGTGTATTTAATTCAATGATCTTGTCCAAATCCACTCATTTCTAGGCTGTTGTATTTTCTCTCCAGCTCATCAACAACTCAAAGCTACTTTTGTTTTTTTTTCCCTCCCAGTGAGCTTTTCCACTTACTCACTAATATTCAGCATTCCAAAATTTCACTTACTGTCTCTTTACTATGAAATTCTAGCCAAAGCTGAGTGAGGTCCTATGGCTCAAGATTCTTACTAATAATGAATATGAATATTAACTGGGTGTTTCAAAGTCATTGTAAACAATTCCATCAAGTTGTGATAACATTATTAGCATCTTCTGTTAGTAAGTACGCGTCTCACGTTGGGTATCTCGGCTGGATGCTTTATGTTCTGGTTTTCATTTGGTCCTTACCTTAAGCTTGAGAGGGAGGTATCTTCGACAGCCATTGCATAGACACATGAACAAAAGCGGAAAGGTTAAATGTCTTGTCCAAGGTCAGAGGGCAGGTGAGGATTCAGACATAGTTCTCTATGCCTTTAAAGTCTGTGCTGATCCTTCTGACGGTGCTGGCCAGTGATTCTCAAATTTGAACTAAAAATATCAGACTGAAATCCTTCGTGATTGCCTTCTCCGTGCATGAAAGTACTGCTTCATGTCGGCAATTGGCCTCTCGCACATCCCTGGCTCTGGGCAAGAGGCAAAAGAGAAGGCTCTCCCCTCTCTGCGCCCCAGCAGTTCTAGTTTCCCCACTGAGGGCCGGGAGTTCATTCCATATGAAAGAAATGTGTGCGCCTTGCCTCAAAGAGCATCTTCTAATTCACCCTTATGTGACAACGCAACACACCAGTGTCATTATTATGCGATTTATTAAGAAAAAAGTGTGGGGGGGGGGGGGAGGGACATGTAATAAATGTCATGCTAATTTTATCCTTGGAGGATCTGGAATAGTCATTTGCTTCTTCCGATCTTCAGTTTCTCTGGCTGGTAGAGAGAAGGGCTGCAGTGGCTGGCTAGACAAGCCATCTTCGATTTCCCCAAGTCAGTCACTGAGAGGCAGGGCTGAAATCCCGAGTTCTGTCTTGCTCGACACTCACCAAGGAACGCCTCTCTTCCAGATCATGAGCGACATCTAACGTGACCCTGGGCTGCAAACTTCTGCCCCAGAGCAAAGTCGAAAACCAATTTACGTAGAATTAAAAGCTATTTGCTCGATCCATCTCTTGCTCCCACTCTGGTCTACTTTCAAGTGTAACACATTCAGCTGGAATTACAGGCTACCTCTCCGTCCGGCACTGGGGCATAGAATCTATCTATGCACAACCACGGAGCATAAACATTACAGAGAAATAATGACTTCGGAAGCACCAGGCACCCTACCCAAACACAAGCTACATGTGTGTTCACAGATGGAAACTAACGGCTGTTTACCCTGAAGGCCCCATAAGAAAAATGCAGTCACCTTTACAGTAAAATGCAACTTACTATTCAACATGCAACAAACTGAGATGAAAGACAGCTGGGAATGAACTCCAGCAGAGAGCTCTTATAGCACCTCGGATTTCTTCGGGAGGTCCAGGCCATTCAGGAACCGTTCAGGGCCCCGAGAGGTGAACTGTACCACTGATCACATCGTAACACCAAGATCGGAAAAGGTTGCAGGCTCAATTCTTTGTTGGGTGGGTCAGGGAGTAGAGCCTGTGTGACATCACATTGTGTCTCACTCTGGCAGCCTGCTGATTAGTAAAGGCAGAAAGCTCTTGTTGAACTGAACAAAAGAAACAATACAGGCTTTGTATGGCACAAGGTTACGCCATGTAGTAAAGCTAATGTAAACAGGCTTGAGCTGCACCAGAGCTCCTCTGTCCATTTCCCGGATGCAGCAAATAAGGGCACCCATTCCTTGCCAGTGTATTACAAAATGACAACAAAAGCCATCCCAAGTTTCCTTTTGAGAGATGCCAATAGGCACTGACAAAAGCTTAACAGTGTCTCCCTGAGACTGCTGTGGTTTAGCACTTTGTCAAAACAGGATACTATTTAAATTAAAAATTTACTGATTCAAGTTCAGAAAAACCCTGCTTTGCTGTTTTTATAACCAAATTCGTGGGTGGGGAAACTTTGACCTTTATTTTTTCTTTTTTTTATGGCATCTTATATGGGTCTGAGAAGGTACTATATTTAGCAAGCTAGTTTTGAGAACCAAGGTGTCTAAGCAAGATGACTATCACTTTCTATGAATTACTGTACATGTGAAATCATGGGCTTGTTACATTATGCAAAAGCAACTCAAGTGAAACAAACAAAAATACCTGTTTGCATACATAAATTTTGCAAAAAGCTCTGTGGGGAGAAAAAGGGGAAATACACACAAACTCACCACAGCAAAACACGCTCCCCAAGTGAATCTTGTCCAGTATTTCTTTAAAGAAGAGAATAAGACAAGACTGCAAGACTATGGTCAAGAGAGCAAAGCCAACAGTCAATCAGAATCAGTATATGGGTGAGCCTCCTTGACTCGTGGAAAGCACACCCAAGTTTGTCTCTGTCCTAGGGCTTTTCCACCTGCTGTGCCCTTAATCTGAAATATTCCTCTTCCAGATACTTGCAAGACTCAACCCCTCATGTGATCGAGGTCTCTACTTAACAGTCTCAAAGAGGTCTTCCCTGGCCGACCAACTGAACATGAGAATCTCATTACCACTGTCTACATTTTCACCAGCTTTGCGTTCTTAGTTGTTTTCGTTATCACTGGACATCTGCTGGTTACTTTCTTTTTCCTTACTGGGTTAGCATCCCATAAGAATATAACCTCTATGAGTTCCGGGACTCTCTCTGCTTCATCTGCTCTTTACCTGAGGTTCTTGGTAGAGTGCCTAGGTTGACACAGCCACCCAATCGTTTGTCAAATGTTGTGCAGGGAACCTGATGAGCATCTCCTCGAGTCTCTAAAGGCTTGTTCTACTCTCCACCTGATGACCTAACTACATAACTGGCCGTGGCACACGCAAAATCATCCCATTAATGCCCACGACCTCTGAGACACTAGAGAGGCAGCTGGATAGAAATAATGAACTACTTATTTGGCCCTAAAATCACTTGCAGATTATCTTCTAAGGTCTCACAACTGTGAGAATAGGCGGCCTCTCAATGTTCACCAGGGAAAGACTGGAGGAAGTCTGGAGAACTTGAGAAAGAAATCTAATTCCTCAAGTATCTTGAGGCCTTTAGTCTCTTCTTTCATCAATCTTTCTTTCTTATTCGTCACTGGAAAATCTTTTAATGAGGTGAACAATACTCTTTCACCAACGGCGTTGAACCAACACTGCCCCAGTGCTCAGGGCTCAGGCCACATGCTTGCCTTTAACCTTTTTTTCCGTCCACCACAGCTGAGGGATGTCACATATTACTAGCTGTTATGCTGGGTCACTCATGCAATAACTCTAAATAGGGCTGTTGGGAAGGTTACTGTTGGTGGTACTCAGCCTCTCGGACAGCCCCAAAGATTCCCACCATCTGGTATTCGCGCTTTGTGTAGTCTCCTCCAACACTATGTCAGGGCTGGTCCGTGTGACCAATAAATACGGCACAAGTTATAGTATGTGATGTCCAAAGCTAGGTCCCAAAGGACTTGGATCAATCTGGGGAAGTCAGCTGCCATGTTGTGACACTCTAAAGCAACCCTAAGCACGAGGAACTGAGGGCTCTGGCCAAAACCACATGCGAGAGCCATCTTGGAAGTGGATCCTCCAGCCTCAGTCAAGCTCCAGTGTCACATTTTAACTGTAATCTCATGGGAGACTAGGAGCCAGACTACCTAGCTAAGCCACTCCCGTACATCTAGCCCACAGAAAATGTGTGAAATAATTAATGTTAACGTCGGTGTTTTAGGACACTAAGTTTGGGGGTAACAGAGTTTCCAGACCTCATGAGGGAAAACCCATATCATCCTTGCCGTAGGGGAGTCCTCACTACACAGAGTCCTAGTTCGGAAAGGGGTGTTCCCATTTTCACACTGGCGACCAGCTACAGCAAGAAATCAAATCTATCATCAGATGCAGAGATGCAAAGAACCTAGAACTCCCAAGTCCGTTGGCTGTAGCTGGCCTGTTACAGAACAGTAAAGCCCTCCCAGGCTCTACCTTGGATCTGTTACTAAAGCTTTTGGCCACTTAAAAGAGATGTTAGAGCAGACACACGTTGATAACTGAAACAAGTAAGCAGGTTATCTGAAGTCCATGGCAAGGTAGAAAGGGGGAGCATTTCTCAGCTCTACGACTGGCGCTTTATAGGAATGTTGCTTGAGGTACCGAATTTTTGCGGGGGGGGGGGGGCAGGAGGGAAAAGCTGGAAAATGGTATTTTGATGGAAAAATTCCAGACTGTTTAACCTCTGCAAATAACTCCACAAGATGTTAAATATCCTGTGGGCAAATTAAATAGCGTCTAGCCTGGGGACCATTAGCTTGCAGTCTTTAATGGAGAATCAATTTGTGCTTCCCTTGTTCTTCTCCTATCATAAGTAACATAAATCCCGAAATTCCTATTTTCAATGAATTTCACTTCCTAAGTTTCTTTCATATGTTTTTGTTGGACAAGCCTACGCTTTTTCACAAACAGTGCTGCCCTCTCTGTACCAAAGTTGTCAGGAGGGCTGTTAGAAAACATTTGTCGCTTTTTTCACAAATGCAGTAAATAATGTGCTAATACAGAAGTGAAAGAACGAGTCTTCTGCAGGTGTGAAGAGAACCACCCTTGGGGGAAAAGGGGGCAGGGCAATGAAGAGTAACAAATTACTTGGTCCCCAAGGGAAACATGTCAACTCTGACCAGAAGGCTTCATCAAGACAGGGCTTGAAAATCCCTTCTTCCCTTCCCAACACATCGAGAGCAAGAAAAGTAGCAATTACAAGGAAATGAGAGCATCCCCTGGTCCTCGTGGTACACGTGTTAACTATAAAGTCAAAGAGAATATAACTGTACAACTTCCTCCTTAGTATGGAGAGGGGAACGGGGAGGGAGTCACAGTGGGGGCAGAATAATCATCACACACCCTGTGTGTTCTTCTCAGCAGGCACAGCTAATTCTGCCATCAGAAGAGAGGTACACCCTGTAGAGAAGACCTACAGATGTGAACATCAATTCATCAATTCTTTGGCTGAAGAGTCTTCAATTCACCTAGTCTATATGGAAGATCGAGAGATGACGATACAACTCTGACCACTCTAAATGTAATTTTCTCTGAAAATGCAGGTAGGAGATGAAAACTGCCATTCTCTGCCCACCTACAGCCATTGAAAATAATCTCAATACTACATAAAATTCCAATTGTTTGGGGACAGTCCAAGCCTAGGATCTCACAAGTGCTAAGATGCAATCAACTTCACAATGCGTTGATTAGAACAGTGGCTACAAGAGTGAGCAACATTCTAAATGTGATGTATCACATTATATATCTGACATAGATATATAATTAACATACGTAACCATTTTTAACTGTGTCTTCCAATACAATCTGATGGGTAGATACTTCTATTTTACAGAAGAAATTTAGAAGCAAGCTAACTTGGACATACAACTGATAAATAATAGTTTTTTAATTTGGGTCTATTTCCTTCCACGGTCTTGAAAGCCAAGCTCTACGGTCCACCTCATCAATATGTAGCTTAAGCTAGAGATGAAGGGCAACCACAAGCTTTTCCCTAACCACTCAACATATTCAGTCAATGAACTTCATGCTATTACTATTTCTGTTATTAGTCTAAATGGAAATATGATTGTTTTTATCATCGTTGACCAATAACAAAAACCAATAAAGCTCACACCTGCTTGGCAGGTAGGAGAAGCACATGTATGAACAGGATTTGGATGCAGGAAACGAAGTTCAAGGATTTGGCTTTATAAAAGCCAACAGGAAACCAGGGTGTGCCAGTCCTTGCCTTTGAGAGAAACGGAAAGAACAAGGACCCTTGTGGGACCCTAAGAGCAGTATCAATGGAAACTCAAGGTCACATTCCTCCCCCTCAGACTGAGGAAAGGAGGAGGTTGGTCTGTGGGACCAAAGCAAACCTTCGATAGAAGGAAACTTTCAGAGGAAATGATTTAAGCTTTTTTGGTGAGAAGGGTATTTTTCAAATGCCTTTTTGAAGTTCTTATTTCCATCTTAAGTCTACACAAATAAAAATAATCGTCAGTTTTCAAAGGGTCTTGTGGTTCACCGTGGGGGAGGGAGTTTGGCTTGGTTTCCGCCAGTGAAGCTTCCAGGTCTTTGGATTTTTTTCCTCTTTGGAGGAACAACTTAAGCTCCAAGGGAGAAAAATGGAGACACTAGATGTTCCCAGTGATTACTGTAGAACTGTCCTGACCTGACGGCAATACAGTAAAAGAAGGATGGAGAAAATCTACGTGGCAAGGACTCAAGAGAGAGACACTTTGGGGCTATATGAAAAAGCCACATTAAAAGGGGTGACTTTTTGATCCTTCATCGGAATACATTCACCAAAACGTTTCAAAAGCCAAAGAAAATTCTCAAATAGCACTGTCCAGCAGAATTTTCTATGATGATGGAAATGTTCTCTATTTGCAATGTCCAACATGGTAGCCACCGGTCTCATGTGAGGCTATTTAAAGTAAATACAATTTTAAAATTCAATTCTGCAGGCGCATTAGTCACGTTTCAAGGGCCCTGTTCCTTTATGCTCCCAAAGTTGCCTATATTTACATCTGTTAGCGCATTTATTCTATTGTATTAATGCCCTCTGTGCAGTTTCAACTTTGACATAAGAACAATTCTGTACTCCAGGGCTAAGTGGGGTCCAGTTCACAAGAGGTATATAAGAAATGTTAATATGGATAAATGAATAAATGGGTAAATGAATGACTCAATCCTCTAAGTTCATATCCATCCCCCGGGGCCTTGCTGTCAGATAGAATCGCTGTATCATTTCAAACAAATTTTAATACCAAATGAGTTCTAGATCTTGATGAAGATAATAATTATATTAATAAAGATCAAAATGAGACTTAGATTTTGTTGTTGGTGATGATCATAATAAAGATCAATCATCTTCTCATCAAAATGCTGTGGTCTTGGTTTCCAATAACTTCGTTTTCTATCAGTTTCCCTTGAAGCCTTGCTCTGCTTTTTTTCCAACATTAGGTAGAAACAAAACAAACCAAAACCAAAAAAAAAAAAAAAAAAAAAAAAGTTTTCTTGTCTTTCTCTTTGTTTCTCTGTAAAATGAGTAAGTAGCTAGATAGCCAAGCTTTTCCTCCCAAAGATATCCTGAACACCAAACCCAAACAAACTTCCAAGTCTGGAGTCAAATCAAATGTTTTCTGTAAAGGGCCAGGTAGGAAGTAGAGTTGACAAAATTAATGAGCATTAATTTCGAAAACACTTCATTTGTGGACCCTGAAATCTGAATTTTGTGGCATTTTCATGTTTCATGAAATGTGACTCTTCCTTTGATTTTTTTCAACCATTTAAAAATACAAATGGCTTGTGCGTCCTACAGAAACAAGCTGTAGGATTTGGCGCTCAGGTCTATGTTTGCCAAGCTCCGTTCTAAGGCCTGCTGAGAGCTCACATGCTTCATATTCAAGTTAAAGTTCCCAGAGCAATGCAGATATCGTGACACTGATGGAAATTAGTGTTGTAGACAATGAGATATTCAAGAGCCTTAGAGTCGAGCAGCTCCAGAGGCCAGCTGGGAGCCAAAGCAGGGAATTTGGTGGCCCAGGGGGTGGTGGTGAATGGTGGAGATGAGAGCAATCCTTGTCCACCCACTCTGGTATCATTCATTTCCAGTCTTGTCACCATCAGCTGAGCAGACAGATGAAGGCTCAGCTGGTCTCGAGATCCTTTTATAAACCAGTTTTGTCCAGACTTCTATTAGTCAAAATCCTGATCTCCGTAAGAGTTTCTGCAAGCCTGTGAATTATGCCTTTGATCTGAGTTACATTATCTTCAATTAAGCATTAATATATTGTGCATGAACTGACACCGTGTCATGCAAAATGGTAAGGCTTCTGGAATACATTTCCAAAGCCAGTATTCTAAATAGAGCTGTGTAGGCAGTGAAATATTTATTTTCAAATTCATCTGTGTACATTTTCAAAATTACTGCTCTCTAAATTTTCTTTGAAATGTCTGACCTGCTGTTCATAAGTCAAAAAATATAATCTCTCTTTTGTGGAACGCCAATTGGTAAATTGTGTTAAAAAAAAAAAAAGTCAGATTGGTTACTTGCTGTTAGATGGTGGATATTCAGGCCTCAAACAGCTAGTGTTACCTTAAAGAAACTGCCCCAAAGGCCCTGTGGACTTCACTGACCAGGCTGCTGTCAGACTGTTTCGCCCTCAACAATTAACAGTCCCCAAATTTCTCCCAAACAGTGGCAGAATGAAGCGGCTTCTATTTGTAAAAAGTGAAGTCAAACATGAATATGGGAATACATACAGGGGTGGAAGAAACCCAGTTCGCCTTTTTGGTTCCATGTTGGTAGATGTTTCTTTCTGTATTTTGCAAAAGGAGCAGAGCTGGTATTTGTTTATAGAACACTGAAAGAAGAAAGGCTCTGGGTAAACACAGACTCCACGTTTTAAATAACATTTGAGTTCCTGAATGAGGTATGCCCTAAACTTCTAGAAACCAGGTGGGACTCTGGCATGTAGGCCAATTTCAACACTTACCTGAAAGGTATCCAAACGACTTTGGTAGGAAATCAAGTTAGTGATCTTGGGACACTTATAGTATTTCCCAATTTGGGCTGCCCTGGAAAGATCCTAAAAATTGGCACGTATTGTAAAAATGGAGTCTCCCAGTCCATTCTAAAGTAGAAGTGCACAACTGCATAGAGACAGGAAGATGAGCGGTGTATTTTAAATCCCCAGAAAGACCTTCAATAGGATACCAGCGGGATTATCCTTTGTCTTCACTTCCTGGACCTCTCTAATGGACCCAAAGGTTAATAGGGTGGGTGGCCTACCTATTTGTTCCACAGAATCTTCAGCCTCCTGCCCACTGCTATGCCCTGGGCGAATACCCAAAGGCCAAAGCCAAGACTCTTGACCAAGGATTCCTTAACATTTTCTGATGACCACAGATGGCGCACATTGGTGAGATATAGTCAGAGAGTTCACTTCTACTACCCAAGGGGGAGGCTGGGGAAGAGATGAAGTGAAACCACAATGAAAGAGACACTGAGATTTCAAGTTGGCAAAGAACTTCACCGTCACCTTGACAAGTGGTCTTCAACCATGGGAGTGCACGAAAAGCACTCGTGAAGGCTTTGAAACATACCCACGCTTGGGCCCTATCCCAAGATTCTTCTTCAGTAGAGTTCAGGAATCTACCTAGGATTTCAAAGAGCTTTGAGACCTAGATCCTGAAGCTGATAAAAATTATATTAATTCTGATGTGCCTCCAGGGTTGAGAACCACTGACTAATCTCTGGTAGATAAGAAACCGAGACTTATGGAGGTAAGTCACTTTGTCAAAATCAGACATGCTTGGATTCAAAATGCAAACGATGGAGAAAATCTGCATCGGCGTATGATTGAGCACAGCAGGAGGGCCCCCTGTGGAAGGAGTGCCATTACGTCGTAGATTCAAGGGCAGCCATTCACACTGCAGACATCCTACATCTATTTAACTATTGATAAAGTATCTACAGATCTAGAAGACGTTTTTCTAGCAGATGGCAGTGAAGTCCTTTGATGTAATCAAGTCAGACACATGACGAAAATACTCTGATAGACTGGAGCAAGGTGTCTTGAAAGCACCTTTTCATAGGTTGATTGATGAAAGCATCAATTTCATACAAGTATGTGGTATGGTCTAGCAAAGGCCCTGGCAGCTAAGTCTGTTTCCCTGCATCCCCCGAATTACTAGCTTTACCCTCACGTGTATCGCACTGCGTAGACAGATGTCAGACTAAGACGAGATAAAAGAAGATAAACTGGGTGTTGGGGGGGACCACGGTGCAAGGTAGAGAAAGATGCCCCTTCCTCCAAGTAGATGCACGCCCAGGTGCACGTCAGGCACAAAGCTTGCTAAACGATGGCTAGACTGCAGTCCTTGCTAGACGCTTCATCCAGGCAACTCTGTTCAAGGAGCAAACTGCAAGATCTTATCTGGTCATCTAAAGCAGAGGTCGGCAAATTACAGCCCACATCTAGTCCACCACCTGTGTCTGTAGAGCCCTTGAGCTAAGAATTGTTTTTATATTCCTAAAGAGTTGAAAAAAAATTCAAAAGAAGAATGTTTCACGGCATGTGAAAATTTCATGAAATTCACATTTCACCGTCCACACAAATTTCTATTGGAATAGAGCATGCCCATTATTTATGTCTTGTCTACGGCTGCTTTTGCAGAGTAAACATTGCCAAAGAAACAGGATGGCCCGCAGAGCCACAAGTATTCACGATTTAGACCTTACAGAAGAAGCTGGCTGACCCCTGGTCTAAAGGAAGAAAAGAGTTAACTTTTTTTTTTTTTTTTTACATTTATTTATTTTTGAGAGACAGAGAGACAGAGCGTGAGCAGGAGAGGGGCAGAGAGAGAGGGAGACACAGCATCCGAAGCAGGCTCCAGGCTCCGAGCTGTCAGCACAGAGCCTGACGCAGGGCTCAAGCCCACAAACTGTGAGATCATGACCTGAGCCGAAGTCGGACGCTTAACCAAATGAGCCACCCAGGCGCCCCAAAAAGAGTTAAGTCTTAAGCCAAATTCCTTTTGTACATTTAACGAAAAGTTCCAAGCAAACATGGCAGGTGAAATAGTCTCTTTATATGTACAAACTTGAAACTGAGACGACAGAGGAAGGTCAAGTTCATTACCTAGCCACCTTGACAGTACCTTTAAATGTCATCAATCAGTATGTGCCTTGCAGGACTTGGAGGGGCTCATTACAAATTATAGCACACGGGCCCCTGACACGATCCAGGGATTGCAACAGGACTCCGGTGACGTAATGTGATAAAGGAGATTTCTCTGCACAGCTCTGTATGGCACAGAGCTGGAGAATTTCCAAGAAATTTAATTTCCAGAGTGCCACCTTTGACTATTCAAGATAATTCTACCCAAGGCACCAGGCATGCTTGAAGAAAACTTTATCTTTTCTGGAAATGCTTGTCACTGGGTGTCGTCCTCGAAAATATAAATTTGCAGCTATGTTTTTTTTCAACAAGACAGACTAAATCCAGGATGCAGATTTTCCAACGAGACTCTTTTTAAACATCTGTTGGTAGGCTGCATTTAACATTAGTTGTTTGAGCAACGCACAATTTGATTAGACTGTCTGAAACCAAGCCAAAGTCTGCAAAATAATAGCTCAATTAAATTGTGTTTTGCTTTCATTTGTCTTAGATTTTCCTGAGTGTGAGGGAGTTGCAAATAATCAAGTAAACCAATTCCTTTCAAAATGAGAGATTTCTGTGGATTTTCTATCTTCCCTCCAAGTTCTTGTAATAATCTGTTCCATCTTCGCTATGCTTCACTGAACTTAATCTTGACAAACACATTTCTGTACTTTGCCTTTGGTCTCCTTTAATTGTCTATACTTATGAATTAAAGCCCTATGTCATTAATATTACACCTTAAACAGAGTAGAGAATATACCAAGGCAAGCACAGAGCATTAGGGCGGTCAAACAGCAACGCAGGAGTTTTCGGATTCTTCCTCTACACTTGGCAAGATTCATGTCATCGATCCCGTGAAAGATTTTTGGACAGGAATGACATCGGATTCTTTGAATGCTGTGTTTCCACTCTTGAAACGTTCCTCGAGATTTGTGAATCGACCACCAGCCTGCAGCCTTAGCCACTAAAGCAGCATCAATTTTCCTTTCTTCTTGGCTTACGTATTTCACGACCTCATTCGTTCATTTATCACCCGCTCATTCACTAATTCATGAATGGGAGCGACATCTGTGGATTGCCGACTTGGGCCAGGCAGGGTGCACAAAGCCACGGTTTCAGCGTTTCAGATTAGGAAGTAATAATGCCTTGGCCGTTAAGAAGACCTAGCATTAATTCATATAAAAATTCTGAGACAACAAGGACAAAAGAAAGACCAGGATGGGAATATCAGAACAGCGTGACCCTCATTTATGCCAACAGTGACACGCCGAGGAAAACCAAGCTCCATCAGGATAATGCGATTTATAGTTAGTAGCAGGCCTAATGGCAGCACGTGACATTTATTAGGTGCCTAATTCATCGTGTGCCAGGCACAGTTCTAGGCTGTTACACGAGGTAACCCAGCTAATCTTCTTAACAGCTTCGTAGGACAGACATTCTGATCATCCCTACTTTGCAGATGAGGAGCCCAAGGTCTTCCCATAAAATACGGTGAACCGCGCGGGCCACACTGGTGAGCTAGAAGCACACGGGCAGGCCCCGTTAGCTCCTCCAACATACACTTGAATGGCAACCGGTATCAAGTGAATTAAGATAAAATTTGGAGAATTTACTATGTACCTGGCATGGTGCAAGCACTTTTCATGCGTTAATCATTTCATGTGCACAATCACATGAGGTGGGTGAGGTCATTAGCTACATTCTCTAGATGAGAAAACAGAGAGGTTAAGTTACTTTCCCAAGGTCACACAGTGGTTAAGGGTATAGTGCTAGGACTTAAACCTGGCAGCCTCACATCAGAGATTGTGCTATGAATCAAGATGTGCCCCCTCTCACCGTGTTCTGAACCACAAATCTCTGAAATTCTCACCCACCCTGCCGAGTTTGCGTGGTGAGCCGGTATAGGAGACCCTGTGTCTTTAAAGGCAAATTGCATCTTATTTGTGACCACGCACTGGCGCAGTTTCAGGATAAGAATACAATATTCTCGGTCTCAGATAAGCGTATAGGGAATACCACAAAGTACATGTTTAATTTTAGGTAATATGTGAATAGTTACCGCTGGATCTATCCACTTTCCCAGAAAAAAATGATCCTAAGTATACCTCGCTACTTGGGTGTGGGATCAAAACACTACGTCAGTCAAGTCCACACCAGGCTGGGCAGGTAGAAGTTACACCTATCACCACTCCCAGTGGTGGTGCCATGGCAGACATGCCTAATCAATCATGCTGATCCAGCGGATGCCTTCTTAATTCTAGCATCCTTCAAACAGCATTCTAGGTAGGACCGCTCTGTATCTGGATCAGACGAAACCTCTTTGTGTGGCTGAGACTCTTAATTCTGTGTCCAGAACCGGTAACGATTCCTCTATGCTATCAAATAACTCATCAGACATAATTTGACCAACGTCTTATGAAACGTGGCTCCATTAGGTCTGATGAAGCAGCTCTTCCGTGTGCAAAGGAATGCCTTGGCTGCAGATCCTACATCCAGAAAAGATCACAAGGAACCCACTAGGCTGCAGCAATAGATAGCAACGAAAAAGAAGCATGGGGCAACATAGCAGAGAATTTAGATCTGGGAAAACATATCACATGGCTTTTAGTTTCCTTTTGAAGAAAACAGAGATCTAATTCTCTTGGAATTAAATTCAAAACACAATTTAATCACCAGGGCCTTCTGTCTAAATGGTAGGCGATAGAACAAGCAATATTTACAATCTGGATTTGGGGGACTCTGACATGTTATCAAACGGACTGGACACATATTCATACCTCCAGACAAAGGGAATCATGGCTCTGAATTTCCCTTTTCCCCCCTCCCCAGCAAGAAGACTACAGCCTTCTTCTCAGGACATCTAATTTAATCCAAACCTAGAATACTGAGAAACTAGAGGAAGGCAGCAGATTTTACACTTGGTATGGTAGATAAGAGAGAGCCACTGAAAGGTTTTGAATAGGGGAGTGACACAGCATTTACGATGAATAGGAAATAGGCAGGAAGCACAGGAGATGCTCTGAGGGGTCAGAGGAAGCATGTGCCAACTGAAGGCCTGACCTGTGGAACAAGGTGGAAAGCAGGGGAAACATGGAGAAAGGAATGGACACAAGATACTGAGTGGAAGGAAAAATGGCAGTTCTGATGACAGATAATGTGGTAGGGATGAAGGAAATTAATAAGTCAATGATGACTCATGACTCTGACTAATAGAGTCTGGTGACAAAAGTGATCAGTTGCATTAGAGATAACTGCAAGTGCTGTCATGGTGAGCAGAGAGCCACAGACAGACAGGAGGGGGATCAACAGGCGTGGACTCACGGGTGCAAAGGCACCAGGCCAGCCAAAGCGAATGGATACACGACTGGAGAAGATCAAAGGAAATGAGCTTTGGGGAACGTATGAACTTCTCTTCTGGAAGAGGACTGGGAGACAGAAGGAAAACAGTCTGGGGACCCCGGGTGGGGTGGAGGTTGGGAGTACTGCACTGATGAAGTCTGAAAGAAAGCAGTCGCCAGAAATCTGAGTTAGCCAAAGGTTGACTTAGCCACGTGGAAGTCAGACAGGTTGAAGGATGGTGGCAATGGAGACTTGGCCACTGAATTTAGTGACAATACACTTCAAGAAAATGATGAAGGGGGGGGGAAAAAAAGCCAGATACTCAGGGGAGGGGAGGAAAGAAAATGGCTGGTATAAAAAAAAAAACCAAAGTGAAGCAGCAGGCAGAAGACTCAGGTCATAAAAGCTTGGTAAGCAAAAGGAGCTAGGGAGGGTAGCTGGGAAGGATCGAGTCATCTAAAGTTTTTGAACCACCCATTTAAAATCCACATTCTACCATGAACACCGATAAATGCCGGGCTCTGTCTGCTTGAATGTTTACCAAATCTTCTCAATGGGATGTAACATAAAAGGACAAGGGCTGGCATTCTTTGCCCAATTGTGCCCTGGCAGCTTTCGATTCTACTACTTAAGTAGTTAAAAATCTGTTCTTTTGATGAAGGGGGAAAGGTTATGAATAGAAGGGAGCGGGCCCAGACCCTTTAGAAATGACTGGTGCTCAGTCTCCATAATTTACTGGGCAGTAATTTCAAACTCAAACAATCCCAACAGCAGGGCGGCTAAAGTCCACCCCAAGTTCAAAATGGGATATGTTCTCTTTAAAATTTTGAGAGCGACTAAATATGACAACCATCTGATGTATGAAAATTATTCACAACCAAAAACAGACAGTCTGGAAATAGCCGGGATGACTTCATTTAGACAGAATTACCCGAATCTGTTTCTAATATACACAGTACACATAATAAATTTTTACAATATGACAAGGAAAACAAACTTAATAAAAGTTCCCGATCTTTTGTTACACAAGCATGCTATATCCATGCTATGTTTATAATAGTTTGCTCATGATATCACAGCTCGGTAACAAAGGCCCAGGCAATACAAAAACAGTTACTAGGCATGACATCAACTCACAACTACCGTAATTACATCGGTACACAAATTTCCCAAACTGTACATTTTCCAAACTGCTTCTCAATTTCAACGGCTGCCTTTAGACAATTACTTGCAGAGTTGTCTGCAGACTTTGAGTAATACCCGCCTTTCTTCTCTCTTTCCCAAGCGTCATTTCCCTTTAGAAAGTGCATATTTCAATTACAAGCACTATTTTTCAAATATGCCCATAAACAGATGTCCAAATTAGGAGACAGTGTGGTCTAGTGGTTAGTGACAAGCGTGAGGCATCAGCAACTCCGATTCCGTTCCTTTCGCTGTCCCTGTCTGCCGGGCCCAGCAGCAGCTCAGTGAGAGTCGGCAGAATGGAACGGGTAAGAGCACAGAGATGCTTGAGCCAAACTACTTGGGCCAGAGCCCCAGCTCTGCCACTCGTTGGCTGTGTGGCCCTGGGCAAGTTAACTTCTCTGCCCGCCCCTCCGACACTCCCTCGTCTGTAAGATGGGAATAATAGTAGCACTGATCCCCATACGGTTGTTGCAAGTAGCTGGCTCCTAGAAAGTATAATTTTACGTGCCTGCTCCTTAATATTACTATTCCATTTCTGGGACTCAGTTTCCTGTTGGAACACTTGGCTTAAACGATCATGACCCATCGCATGAACTGTGTCACCTTTCTAACGTGAGGATGAGGATTTCATCTTGGTCGTGTTACCTGGATATCGTGAGGTGCCAAGAATAATGCTGGAACGAATGAATTAAATCCATAGGTTCTGTAATGCCCAATAGCTACAGAGGTGAAAATATTATTCTGTAGAAATTGGTTTTTCATCCTATTTCTCTAATGGCTTGCTTTCATGTTCCCGCAGCTAATGTTGATAAATACCTCCCAACCAATTGAAATAATAAGCATAGGGAAAAAAAAGATACTGCCTTGTGATTTCAGAAGCATATTTCTCCAAGGACCAAACTTTCCGAGCCCATCCCATATTCACGACCTCTGTCTCCACTGTGTGGCACGGTCAGTCGGCTTTCCCGACCGGGCAGGGCGCCAGGGCAGGGCGACTACCCCCATTGTCACTGCTGGTCTGTGGTGCTCACACCAAATGCTGTTATTCTAGGCTTCAGGAAATTTTCTAACCACTGGACAGGGTCCAATGCTGTGTGCTAATGAGTTTCAGATTGGAAGACTTTACTGTGCATGTGTCACAAAAGTGCCACGGTTTGGTGGGGGGGGCCCCCCCCAAGGAAAGACACACACAAAAAGAGAAGAAAAAACAGTAGTTAAAAAATGCTGGCTACTCAAATTGACAGGGAACATGACCTCTGCACTTCATCAGAAATTCCTGCAGACTTACCAAATAAAGGAGTTTGCTTTTATCACACACTGTGAGACTCATATGGAAAAATGGAAAACACTACATCACTTGACCTCGGCGTGCCCCCTTTCAACCACAGACGAATATTGTGTACAAAAATTCTAAATCAACTTAAGATGTTCAAAAAAAAAAAAAAAAAAGATTTAATTTTTTTGCGTTCGACCTGATGATGACTATTTTGGTTTTTTGAGCTTTCGCTCAGAAGGTTCACAAAGGAAACGGAGTCGTAATTCCAGGAAGAGCATTTTATCACTCTGGGAATAATAATGTGGTGGCCACCGTCAGGTAGGCACATCCCTGTCTCTACTTCCCTGTGGTCCTGAAAAAAATAACACGTCTCACTTACCCAGGTTTGAAAGTCACCCCAGACCGAATCATGATTATTTGCTTACATTAACAGAGCATTAAAACCAATTTTAAACAACTTGAGGAAACAATAGCCATCTTTTCTTGGTGATTCACTTCTCTGGGAAGCTTTTTCTCCCTTCATGGAAACCCACAGGCTTGATATCAAGATTTCTCATTATGCTATCACAGTCTATCAAAGAAGAATCCCTTCTTGGGAGAGTCTAACTCCCAGGACTTCTTTTGAGTAATGAGATTACGTTTAAAAAAAAAAAAAAAAATTATTATTTTTTTTTTTTTTGGCCACACTTAGTATTGGCGACTTTAAAAATCCAAGCCTTTCACATCCTCCAACTGTCACCAACATTTTTTCAGACGTTGTCAATAAAATTGATTGCTTGCAGTTCTGAATTCTGCTCTGCACATGGAAACAATATAATTTGTTTTAAAGTATTTTCGATGGGGGCGGAAGGAGAAACTGAACCTCAGCAAGCCTATCCACAACACTGGGGTGGGGTAAGAGAACAAACCAGAAGCACTGTAAATGGTCTGAATATTATGGTCTGCTGGAAACTTTGACAAAAATTCCTGATGTATAAACCCTTAAACCTTGCTGTTGTGCTGACTGATATGTCTTCCTGTCAGATATGAATGATGTTTCTGGAACATTAATACGTTCATTAAATTCTAACTCCCTGTACTTAAAATATTCTGTACTTTGGCTCAGAGGCATCTTGACAGCTTTGTTGTAATCATATATGTGAGGCCCCCAGACTACACAGTTGTTGAGATGCCTCATACCTACAGCCAATCTGTTGCTTTTACAAGTTTAATCTAGGTATTAAGGAGCCGATTGTGGAACCATGTCGATTCGACATCTTCAACTCAGTTGTATATCATAGAAACCACTATGGGTGGTGACAGGCTCCCATGATGCCCAGCAACCATGCATACCTCTAACTCCCTAATCTGTAATACTACAAAATACGGCGCTCTCTCTCTCTCTCTCTCTCTTTTTTTCTTTTTCCAAAGCACAAGTGGACGACCAGCAAGGGTCCAACAGTGTTATTCCTAATTACCTTTTTTTTCACTCTTGATCCTGTGGCTCTCATAATTAGTTACCTGGGGCTGCAATCCAATTTGAAGTGATGACAAGAAAGTGATCCATGAAAAAGTAATAAGTTAAATCCAATTTCAGCCTTCCTCTAATTAAATGCACATGGAACTAATGAGTCCAACCCTAGCATTTCAGTGATAATGGTAATTAGCGAGGTGGGAGTCGCTCTCTTTTTCAACACTGGAGGTGTAAACCACAAGGTAAAATGGTAGGAGCACTCTTAATTACATGTGTCATTTTGTTAGCAATTTACACATTTTTGACCAGTCAAGTATGTTTTTTTCCCTGTCCCTCCCCACCTCCTAGCCCCAGCAATGATTGCAACGTACCATTCCATGTTCCGACACAGGGAAGCTCCGAAGAGCACTTCAGACTTGAGAAGGACAAATAACTTTTCTTTGCTGTCGCTCACCACTGGGACACACACACAGACAAGGCGACAATTAAGGATAATTACACAGACCTTAGTCCTCTTAACTGAAATCCAGATATTTACAGTGGAATAGGATTTTGTTGGTTTGGTTTCATTTTTGCTTACAATATGGAAAATATAATAATTTGCTTATTTGTGGCAAACAGGGCACTCAGTAGATGCTGAGGAAATATACACGGGAGGGGCAGCTATAATGAACTTCCTGACAGCATACGGGTTGTCTGTGGTCCCCCCCAAAAACCTGACTGCCCATTCTGGTGCCATACCTGTCTGTGTGCTCTGCAGCAAGTCAGGGAACTTCTGTAAGTTTTACTTTTCTGCATCCACAGCACAGGTAAATGACATTCCTATACCACAGGGTAGCCATGGGGATGGTCCCACGTTCAGCACTTGACTAAATGTTAAGTATCTTTGCATACAGTGACACGTGCATATGGTGACAAAGATATGCTTACATTTAAAATATGAGCATCGCACTTGAATTTTAATGCTTAGATACATGTAAGATGACCATGTAACTAAATGCCCAAACTGGGATACTTTCAAAGAGTGACAATTTTTATAAATAGAGCCAGGCAACAGGCATAGACTAGGGATATCCTGGAAAGGCTGGGACATGGGATCATCCTATACACTGAAGCTGAAATGGCAAAAATGAGCTAATTGATTATATTACAACTCCAATCAGAAACTCAGAGGTAAGGACCAGACATACTATTTTATTAAAAAAGTTTTTACACACTTATTTTTGAGAGACAGAGAGACAGAACATGAGCGGGGAAGGGGCAGAAAGAGAGAGAGAGAGACACACAGAATCAGTAGCAGGCTCCAGGCTCTGAGCTGTCAGCACAGAGCCCAACGCGGGGCTCGAACTCACGAACCGTGAGATCATGACCCGAGCTGAAGTTGGACACTCAACCGACTGAGCCACCCAGGCACCTCAAAGCATACTATTTTAGAAAAAAAATCTGAAATTAAGAGTATTTGACCAGGGCCACAGGATGGCCTTGAGGTTCAGGAAACCCTTACAAGAGGATACAAAATTCTGTGTGCCTGTGCATTTTTCTCAAGGGAGGGGTCACTGCCTCCATCGTACTTTTAATGGTGTGTATAATCCGAAAGACTTAATAACCATTTTTAAAGCATCATTTCTACTTTATTGATTCTTACCAAGATTTATTTTTCAGGGTTTTGGGAGTCTCCAAAGTCGTGTGATTAACAATGACATCTGACAAGGCATCCAAATTTCACCACTTCCCCTCAATTTCGTGTCGGGGATGCCAATTCTAGACAATGTTAACTCTAGACATTTAAAACAATTTTTGTTGCCTCCTCCTGAATTATATCCACTTTACTAATTCAGTGCGCAGGGCTATTTTTTAAGGGTCAGTATTTCAAAAACCATTCCATTTCACTATCTACAACATAAAACTGTAGTTTCCTTTAAAGGTTTCCTCTTACCCTTTTATTCCTTAGCGAATAACGTGGAAATGATATGAGGTACTAAGATTATATGTGGCATTAATGCAAAGCAAAAATGCTGCCTAAAGCACGTTTTATATAACTGCAAATAAAAATGCTAAAAAAAACACCTGCTGCATCTTGTATTTTAATCTCCTCTACCTTAAGCAGGAGTCCTCATTATACTCCTGAGCCTCCAACTGGATGACACGGCTGTACTCCCCAGTGGATTTCACTACCTTTCCTTCCAGTGAAATGGCCTCCTGGATGAGGGGCTCCTACACGATGTCACCTTGGAAGGGGGAGGACAGGCACGAGGGGAACGTCTCAGATGACTGGTTTCAAGTTCAAATTCTTTATAGACGGCCTGAAACTGTGGTCAGCTTTCCGCTGTAAGCAACACACAAGGTTTACTTTCTTTCCTAACTTTAACGCTGCCAGAATACACATGTACTTTTACTTTCTTAGGAGAAAATGTGTCATTTGATTTCCTTCCAGTTTATGTACTCGTGCCAACAACTAAAATGCTTAAAGAACCAAAATGAATTACTACCCAGAAACGGTGGTCAAAGTTCCAAAATTCGATCAATAAAATTGCTCATCTACTCACAAATTAATCTTCAGCCAGTAAAGTCACACGTTTTCGAGGTTATGAGCACACCTGCATCATTAAGCGTTTACTTCATTTGTTCAAGCAATCTTCAGAAGCATGTAAATATTTATAAAAGCAAGCCTACTATTTTTACCCACATACAATTTTCTTTTTCTGTAGCAAACCCTTGTTAAGTCTTTGACAACTCCTAAGCATCCTGAGGGCAGGGTCTGTACCCTTGACGGTTTCGTGTGGATATAAGCATCGGCAGGGTGCCCTACGCGTGGAGGCTGATCCAGAAATGCTCACCAAATCACATCTAATAAATCCAGATCATCCTCATCCTGAATTTACCACGGGGCCAATTTTCAATTTTCATTTGTGTCATGCATTAAAAAAAAAGAAAAATTGCAAGGCAGCTCAAGAGGCTAGGCTGACCAAGGGGCTATTTAGGTTACCAAGTAGAGTGTTTTTTAAGAACATCAAAAGCAGAATCTATACCAATTAATGCCTTGATTATATAAACCACACGTCGCCCAAGAATGTGGCCAGCTCAGATTTAGTTCTGTACGTGTAGCTGGAGACAGCGTCTTCCTGAAATTAGTCCAAATTGCTGATGTTTGACTACATTTTGTGATCTCTATCGAGTAACCACTTAGAGCCTCCTCTAACTTTCCATTCTCTTTTGTTTGTTATCATCAGCCTGGGAAACTAGAGAGCACTGCCAAACATAAAGCAGAGAAGTGTGAGATATGCCTAAAATATAAGTCACAGTATATTTGGGGATTTGGGTTTCTTTTTTTTTTTTCTTTCCCCTCAAGCAATCAGTAGATCAAATTCTTCTCCCCTGTCAAGGCTTCCTCTATGCGGAAGATCTGAAATTTGCGAAAATAGGGCTCTCAGCGTGGTTACGAAGGGTACGAACAACAGAAATGAACCCTGTTAAGATTTGTGATGGGATTTCCCTTTCATTTCAGAGACACACTGGCTGGGGTGCCCCAGCGAGGGCATGGCATGGCAAGGTATCTCTCTGAAGGTTATTCCTTCCGTGAATCACCGAGTCTATATACGTATTTTTATATGGAGGTAATATACCATGTGACCTAGGTTAGTAATTTCTCCTTTCTGTTTGTAGAAGGTCAGCCAACCTAATAAAGCCTGGTGGATTTGCATGACCCTACCAGGCAGCTGACAAGACGTAGTCTATGATGCACGCGCACGCACACACACACTCACACGCGCGCACAGTCAACCCACTGTTTTTTCTCCCAATCAACTCTTAAAGCTGGTCTAAATTCTATGCTTGTCAACTCTCCCACAGAGGGGTAGGAAGGGACTCAAAACATCTTATTTAGCAAAACCAGCATTCAAGATGGCCCCCTCGCCCCACACTTTTTATACAGACTGAAGTGCTCAGCAGAATGTGTTAGGTTGGTTTTGACACTGTCTTTGCCAAGAAAAATGAAGCTCTCTGTATCATACTCTTCTGGTGGCTGAAAACCTTATAACGGGCAAGAAAAAGAGCCCTCAAAAGGAAATCCCCTGAAACTTTACTTCATATATTTAGCCCTAAAGCAACTTCGTTCATCTTGGAAAAGAAGTTACCTAAAAATGCCATATGTCTTTAAAAAGCAAGTATGAGGGAATATAAGTCTAGTATAAAAAAAATTACAAATGATCTTCAATCCTGAAGAGCAGTGCATCAGGCAGACTGTGTATGTGTGTACTTTTTAAAATTATCCCTAACCAAAGCTCTACTACGTACAAGATTCCCACCTCCCCGCAATAATATATTGTCATTTTTCCAATGCACTTGAGGTCTGATAAATTCAAGAGGACTAACAGTATTTTTAAGGCTGTTAGAGCTCCAAGAGGGAGGCCAAAAGAATGGACAGTCATTTGAATCACTGAGTGACAGGCTGGGCCAGCTCCCTGTATACATTAATAAATTAGAATTTTAATTGTGTCTCCGTCTGCAGGAGATGCCCCAGCACTTTAATATGTACCAACAATTGGCTATGTTCTGGAATCTGCAATGTGGCCTCCGCAGCTGACCTCTGAAACACAATTCCCAGTCTGACTACGGAAACTGTTCAGTTTGATCCTTTCAACTTATTTGAATCCTGACAAATAAGCTCACAGCTGAAAGGTCAACACAGTCATATTTCATCCTCCAGAGCTGTTCTTAAGACATCTGCACAACAAAGCACTTCTTACAGCACCTGACATGGAACCTCAACGGCACTGCACCTCATTAAAAATATCCCCGGCATTCACACACGCGGAAAGGCCTATGGATCAGCGATGATGGTTTACCAAATCACTAACTGTTTTTGAAAGTGTTAGTCAACAGTGCACATTGCCATCCAACTGTTCCCCATAAAGTGCTACTCTATGTGCTCTAGGCAGTGACGCTTTCCCAAGTAGATGTAGAGGCAGGGCTTGTTCCCCAATGTCGGTCAGATCTTTGCAGGATCATTGGGGAAGTGTGGTCACTTCGTTCTGACCTGAGAGAAGTCAACACAAGCTAGGATTTGGGTTGACCCCATGATCAATGTCGCTGGGGCCAAATTCCACCCAGCAGCTACCATTTACAAATTCCGTCCCAAAATGTCCAGGGTGAGAAGTTCCTTTTACTTCCCGTTTCGAGCACGTCCCACTCCCAGCTGTACGAGTAGCTGAACCACAGAGAACCTGGCAGTGCCCTGTCTTGGATGTGAGCATGAACACCCTCTGTCGAATTTTTTGGAAATATCTGTCACAGTTTCCAGCTCCAAGTCGAAAATTCGAAGCAGATTTTTATGAGCCCGCTCCTACCCTGAACTACGGCTCTGCCCTCAATGGGCCTGAAACGAGAAGTTGCTAAACCAGTCTTTTTTGAAATCTTTACACACAAATTGCTTGCCAGTTTTTATGAACGATCCAGAAAACATCCACTAAAGAACAGTGTGCATTATACTGGTTACCAGGTATATTAAAAGTGCCGTATCTTCATCAGTCCTACTAACAGGTGCTTGACCCCATGACATTTTGGGACAAACGATTCTGTGCTGTGGGCGATCTTTCCTTGGAGTACAGGACCAGTTAAGTAGCATCCCTGGCCTCTACCTACTCGAGGTCAGGAGCACCAATGCCCCCATGGGACAATAAAAAAAACTGTCTCCAGACATTGCCCTTCGTCCCCCTGGTGGGTAAAATCACACCCAGTTAAAAACCACTGCGCTAACATTACACGTATGTGTGCTGCATTTCTACCCCCATCATGAGACAATGAGGTGACCTACCTCGAGTACTAGGAACTGCTCCTTGGTGCTACCTGCTGCCTATTAAGCAACCCACATTTGTAACTACTCATCCTCTTACTACATCATCTCATTAGGAGCCGCTCCTCCCAGCAACTGCGCTTTTGGTTAAGTTGACATTTCTTCCGAAATGTCATACTCTGCTGGTAAACTAAGAATGCACCTTCTGCACAAGACTTTCGTACGTGATTTGCAACTCCCAACACAATCCGCTCCTGAATTGTTTGTCAGCTCTCCCAAAGTGTATCGTGTCATTTTTTTTTTTTTTTTTTTTTTAAAGAATTGTCACCTGAAGGGCTGGTTGTTTGTCATTCCTCTTGGGAGATTTTAATCCACTAACTTGCTGCTGCTGTTGCTGCTGAAGGAGAAGCTGTCTTGCCACTTGAAGTGCCTGGAAGGAAAAATGGAAGAAACACGTTTGTGTTGAGTACCCACCCATGTTCGGGGCTTCTTTTACATACAGGAGGACTCCGGGAAGTACACTTTAGGGTGGGATCCTGACCTTCACGATCCTGGGCAAATGCCACAGCAAAGAAAACTTACCATCAGTCTAAGTTAGAAAACTTTCCACATTTGTTTACATTTTCTTAGATTTAGTCCATTTCGCGGACCGTTCCTTAGGCATAGCAATCCACCCAAACAGACACTATTCCTACATTAAATCTGACATAAAACTTGAACAATGAATAAATGGGACTCTGAGGAAGGGAGGCAGGAGGCCAAGAAAGGGCCGGGCAAAAGACAGAAACCTAGGGGACAACAACGGGCTCTTTTCGGAGACAACTTTATCCTCCAATTCTTCTTGGGGGAACTTAGGAACTTAAATCAACAGTAAGACTTTGGTCGTTTCTGAGCCCAAATAAAGAGGAAAAGGTAAATGGTGAACCACGCTATGGATAAAGGTATTTGGAGAAGGGAGATCAAAGCAGGTAAGATATACCCAGGGTAACCTGGAAAGATCATATAAGAAAAAAAACTTAGCAAATTTGACCTCTAAGTCAACTCAAAGGGTACAGTATGTACCTGTGAACAAAACTGATTTTGTCTAATACAAAATGACTCTTTTAAGCTTGTAACATGGGTCGTATTTATTTATTTGAGAGAGAGAGAGAGAGAGAGGAGAGAGGGAGAGGAAGGGAGGGAGAGAGAGAAAGGAAAGAAAGAAAATAGGAGAGTCCTCCCAAGTGCAGAATATAGACTGACCAATCTTTTTGAAAAGTTCAAATGAGAAAAGTGTCATCAATAAACCCTCCTGAGGACATTTACTGTCAAAGAATTTAACAGAAATAATAGTTAGCCACACGGTTCCACAAAGGGCAGTAGGATCAGCAACAGAAGATTGAAGTTTCCAGACACCGTGCTAGAAAAGTTAGATTACTGGAGTCAATTTGGCTGTGAACCAAAACCGTTCGTGTGCAAGATATGTCAAGAATGTTCATTAATGATGTGCTTAGAGTTTAGAGACAAAATGGGATTTCTTGGGGATTACATACATAAACATTTCTATATAGGCACTAATTATTTGTGTCTAAATGTGTACACATAGATGTGGTCAATGTTATCAAATGGATCTGATACTCTAAGTCTTAGAAGGTGTGCATTATGGACTTATGGTGGTAGCGTGTTCCTCAAAGAGAAACCGAGACTTCCTTTACATAAGAAAATAATGTATAGGGGCGCCTCGGTGGCTCAGGTGGTTAAGCGTCCAACTTCGACTCGGATCACGATCTCGCTTTTGTGAGTTCGAGCCCTGCGTCTGGTTCTGTGCCCACAGCTTGGAGCCTGCTTCGGATTCTGTCTCTCTGTCTCTCTTTCTGCCTCTATCCTGCTCTCTCTCTCTCTCACACACAAATAAACATTTAAAAAAAAAAAAAGAAAACAATGGATATAATTGCAAGAAATGTGACCGTGAGGCCGTGAGTGGGGGAAGGGTAAGATACCATGGAGATCCCTGTGTACTGAACTCAGGGGAAAGGAAAAACAGAGTGGAGAAGAGGATTATCGTTCAGGGTTAAAAACGCTGAATCGGCAAGAATAGTACTTCTCAAAGGACAACTTCACTGAACTGAGCTCATGACTGTACTACTAAAACAAAGAGTATTTTCAGGACATTTTGTAAGGCCGAGCGGTGCCTTTGGGTCTAAACGGCGCAAAGGGAGGCAATGAGACAGACGCACCGATAAATGGGTGACCAAGAGAAGATTTGGGGAAAGACGCAACCTTCCTGTCCCACCTCCCCGCTATCCCCACCCCCTTGTCCCAGGGAGGCCTCCTGCCTACCGAAGGCACCATCACCACCAGCCCCTTCAGATGTAAGGTACGGGCTGCTGCGTCTGTGAAGGGAGAGACATGTTCAAGAAAGCCTGCCTGGAAGAGCCTCCAGAAGAGAGGCTGTCTGAGAGGGGCATCTGGAAGCCAAGACGCCTGGGAGAGTTGCCCGAGACTCCAGCCTGCTGTCTCTGAGGAGGATTCACCATCACTGGACTCCGGGTTTCCTGGTCTCCTTGGAGACGCTCAGTACATGCGTAGGTGTAAAAGTGGGCAGAGTGAGGATTTCATTTATATCATATAAGAAAAATAGTCCCCTTCGCAAGGTGCCTGCAGGAGCAAAAGCCTCTCCTCCTACTACGTGTGTTCCCTTAACTATTTCACATGAGGGTTTTACAGCTTTTTAAGGTGGGAGAGAGAACCGCTCCGTATTTTAAGTACTCCCTTCAGAGTTCCCAGAGTAATAATGAACGAACGGATCAGCAAAGAAGGGTCTAGCTGCTAGCCGGAAAGGCAGATAGAGGAACCGCAGATGACAGTGAAGAGTGCAGAGGAAGGCAGGTTGGGAAAGAGTAAAAAGGTTAGGAACACTGGATACTAAAACAGAGCAAGCAAACAAAGGCAGAGTGACAGAAACCCCACAGTCACAAATGCGTGTTACAATCATTTACCATGTTTTGCGGAATATCTGGAGAACAGGAGTTCAATTTTTAAAAACGCTAATTTGTTTTTGATAAGAGAGGGGGTTGGGGCGCCTGGGTGGCGCAGTCGGTTAAGCGTCCGACTTCAGCCAGGTCACGATCTCGCGGTCCGGGAGTTCGAGCCCCGCGTCGGGCTCTGGGCTGATGGCTCAGAGCCTGGAGCCTGCTTCCGATTCTGTGTCTCCCTCTCTCTCTGCCCCTCCCCCGTTCATGCTCTGTCTCTCTCTGTCCCAAAAATAGAAAATAAAAAAAAAAAAAAAAAAAACGAAGAAAAGAGAGGGGGGCGGGGCAGAGAGAAAGAGGGAGAAAGGCAATCTCAAGCAGGCTCTGCACTATGAGTGCAGAACTCAACTCGGGGCTTGAACGCATGAACCGGAAGATCATGACCTGAGGTGAAACCCAGAACCGGACGCTTAACTAACTGAGCCACCCAGGTGCCCCAGGTATTCAATGTTTAAAGAAACAAATCTCGGGGCGCCTGGGTGGCTCAGTCGGTTAAGCGGCCGACTTCGGCTCAGGTCATGATCTTGCAATTTGTGAGTTTGAGCCCCGTGTCGGGCTCTGTGCTGACAGCTCAGAGCCTGGAGCCTGCTTCGGATTCTGTGTCTCCCTCTCTCTGACCCTCCCCCGTTCATGCTCTGTCTCTCTCTGTCTCAAAAATAAATAAACGTTAAAAAAAATTAAAAAAAAAAAAAGAAACAAATCTCAAAATAAATAAATAAATAAACAAACAAATAAAAGAAATGAAAAAAAACACATCTCTGAGAATCTGTACAGTTAACTCCTCCTTTTGGTAAAATAGATGATATTTAGTGCTTTTTTTTTTAAACATTACACACACACATACCACACCTCACCAATCTATTTTTTTTTCTTTTTTAAAAATTTTTAACATTCATTTATGAGAGACAGAGAGCACAAGCAGGGTAGGGGCAGAGAGAGAGAGGGAGACACAAAATTGAAGCAGGCTCCAGGCTGTCAGCGCAGAGCCCGACGCGGGGCTCGAACTCACAAATCGTGAGATCATGACCTGAGCCTAAGTCGGACGCTTAACCGACTGAGCCACCCAGGCGCCCCTCACAAAACCATTCTTATGTTTTCATTGGAACACTGCACTGTTTAAGAACAAGACAGTATAGGACTCAAACCTAAGTGTTTAATGAATGTTTATTGAGCTGGCTCTGTGCATTTCAAAATTAGCTAGTGAAATCCTGACAATTATTTCGCTGGTTTTAAGAAAAAAAAAAAATCATTCAGGTGTGTACCATCTTATTTTACACCCGATGTGGAGCACATAAATTTAAACAGTCACGTAATGAACTCCAGCTCCCTTACAGCATTTCATACTGAGCCTTGTTGGAGAAGATAATCAAAGACAGCAGCACAGGGTAGAAAAGGCTTAGGAACTTGTAGGAACACAAGGGATATTTTAGTCAAACTACCGAAGAGAGAAGAATAAAGATGCAGATACGTGCAAATTGGTTTTCCAAATTTTATTCTCAAAATGAATGCAAACAGGCAAAATAATTTCAAATATGTGGGATGGAGGGGCAACATTAGTGTAAATTATTCACCTTGATCTGAACTGTTGTGAACTGCTTCACAATAATTCCCCAGCCTCATCACGATTACGGGAACAAAGCTGGAACAAAGTATTAAATCTATCCTCCCCCACCCCCAAATCAACTGAGGTCTTGCCAAGTGTTGTTTTTGTTTTTGTTTTTTTTTTAAGCTTATTTATTTATTTTGGGAGAGAGAGAAAGTGTGAGTGGGGTGGGGACAGAGATAAAGGGAGAGAGAGAATCCCAAGCAGACTCCATGTAAGTGCAGAAGCAGACATGGGGTCCCATCTCACGAACCTCTGATATCACGACCTGAGCTGAAATCAAGACTCGGACGCTTAACTGACTGAGCCACCCAGGCGCCCCTCACCAGGCATTTTAAAACATAATTTATTAGAACTTAAAGTGCTGTGAAATCAAGCATCCAAGGGCACTTGTTTTTCCGATTTCTATTGTGTATAAATCACTGTAACCTAGATTTTAAGTTGTCATAAAAAAAGAGGAATAAGTCCTTAGTGTACAAGAGTGCACATGTGAGAATTATCATCATAATATGAATCGTATTACATGATTTATAATATGAATCGCTGGTATCTACCACTTGCAGACAGTAAAAAATGTTTATTGTCATGTTCACTGGTGGTCAGTGGAAAATATGGAATGACTGATGGGATCCCCTTTGGAACATGCACCAGAAACCTACTGATTTCTCATACGCGCTTATTACTTGGTAGCCATTTTTACCTGTTACCTGCATCAAAATGAAATTAATGTCTTTCATCTCGGACTCCACTGCCTGAACCTCAGAGATTTCTTCCAACGCAACTGAGGAGTGAGGATGGAGTTTTCTTATTTGTATAACAGCATCTCGGTCACATATGGCAAGAAGTCCGCTAAGATACTCTGCTTGAAGGCAAATGAGATCCTTTGGATACAGAATAATAAGGAGCACGGACATGTGTCTGCGTGCGTATGACGGAGAAGACGGGAGGGTTAGTAAGGGCGGGACAGAGAAAGAGAAAGGATATGAATAAATGAAGTGTATCTTGTAAGAAGCAAGGATCAACTCTGACTCAGGTTCCAGACCAACTGCTAATGTAAATAACTTAAAAGGTCCCATCCCACCTCTGGAGACCTTTTACTATTGATGACGGTTCCTGGGCTGGGTTGAGTCAACACTTCCTTTATAATAGATGTGACAATTGCCGGGCAATGGACAACCTGTTACTGTACTGAGTGCTAGGCTCAGGTTACAAGAAAGACGTAGTTTGAGGATGTCACAGAGAGGGGGTGACTGGTAAAACCAGGCACTTAAAGCCCAGATGCACAGGCATGTATTTGTCTTTAACAAGCTAAAATAAATGGCTCTGTGAGCTAACAGAGGAGAGGGCTGGAAGGCAGGCATGCATTGCCTTCATCTGTGGACTGGCCAGCCTCCCTCTCTGCCTTGGATATCACCAACATCCTGCTCTGCACAAGGGGTTGAAGTTGCCTTTTGATCAACTCTCCGTGGGCCACAACCAGCTCTGAGTACTCAGAGTCAGGGAGTAGGTACTTGGTTGCTGGTTTCGCAGGCCATGCTTTTATGCTAACTGGGGCCTGGACATTTCTGACACACCTCTGATTCTACTGGCTCAAAATTATGCCTTTCTCATCAGAGCCTTCGCCTTCTCGGCAAATAAGTGCCATCTGTTATTGACAAATTATGTTTCGCATCAGCATGTTTACAACTTTTGTGCTATTTATATCTGAAGTTTAGAGCAGGTGCTGATATTTTAGGGGATAGGTTTCCCCATGTTTAGCATGTTTATCTAGGTAGCCAATGTTCAAAAACATATTTACCGTATTTTAAGAAACACCAATAAGTTTACATAAAATATGATTTCGGTATGCATGCACATATACATACAGCGAACTGGCATAAGGAAAAAAAAAATCTTCATACAAGTTTTGACACAACACCTGGTGATGAGGCCTGACAAAAACACCGATACTAGGAGGTCCTCAAAAAAATAAGACTAACCACAGCGTTTTAGGTCCTGGGTCAGTACACTGTTACAGCCCCTGGACCGGATCCTCCAGATGAGCCTTTACTATCCAGCCCACGAGACGAGAATGGTTTTTACTTACTTAAATAGTTGGAGCGATAATAGAAGAAAGAATATTTTGTGACGTGTGAAAATTATACGGACTTCAGTGTTCAGTATCCACAAATAAAGTTTTACAGGAACACAGTCATGCTCGCTTGATTCCATGCTGTCTGGGGCCGCTGTTGCATCACAAAGCAGAGTCAAGTACCTTCAGCACAGACTGGATGGTCCACGCAACCTAAAATACTTCCTATCCGGGCCTGTACACGAAAAGTTTGCCAACCCATGCCTTGGGTTGCAGTCTGTACTCTGAGATTCCCCGAAGATTCCACTGGACACAGTTTTATAAAAACAAAGCTTGCGACCAGTTGCCCCAGATAGTTTTAGAACTTAGCCGACATGCAAGGACATTACTAATTCGCTGCTCTCAAAGCTCAAAGTCCGATCCGGTTTTCCAAAAGGAACTGGGAAGGGCAAGCAAAATGCATCCATGTGCTCCTCTTTCTGCAACTCTTTAAAACGAGCTGCGAACTTTGACTATGTGTTTCTTCTCACAGGTAATTTACACCAGCTCGGAGTGAATCTCCTCAATTGGGTGTGAGGTCCCAAACACCAAGAGAATGAAGACAGCATGCGCTACGGGCCAGTGGAGAGAAGTCGGTTATTTCCTGTCTGCCCTGACAAGCTGTCCCGCTCCCAGCTTCAAAGGCTGCTCTGAGTCAGCCACCCTTCCTCTAATTTCTTTTCCTAGACTCTCCCCACCCCTCAAGATCAAACCTGTTTCTCAGATAATTTCCCAGGCTAATCAACAGTCACTGTGCGTATGGGGGTGGGGGGTGGGGGGGGGGAACCTAGCAATAAAAAGCAGCATGGGAAGCTCTCTTGTTCCCTTCATGTCTCAACCTCCACATGCACCTCGAGTACCTCTGGAGAGCTCTCTCGCCCCCATAGACTAATCCGCTCTCTTGGTGCGGCTGGGCAACTAACTACCATCTTAACCAGAGTGCTCATCATTTAACACTAGCAATCACCCCGCAGCCAGACCTGGGACTGAGTGTGCAGGGCAACTCCATCACCTCCTTGCTTTAGACACAGCAGTCACTCCAGTTGCAGGATGGACAGAACACGTGTGGGTCATTTAAGAAAACAAGAAGTGACCGTGGCTGATAGGACTAGATGTGTACATGCATTCATACAGAATCAACAACATTCCAAGGCAGTGAGTTCTCCAATAAAAATGCAAAAAAGAAAAAAAAAAGTTATTTACAAATGAAACACTTGGTTATCACAGGAAACTGGAAAAGTAAGCTAATCTCATCGGGGGATTTGCCCAAGGAAAGATTCCGGGTCTAGTGATTGTGTAAATATTACACATACAAAGAAAGAAAGCACTCTAACAGACCAAGTCATGTTACTAGCGTCCTAAATAAAAAACAAAAAACAACCCACTTCCCCAATTAAAATTTTAATACATGGGGGGTAACAACCATCAAACAGTCTCTTTGCACCAGTTGCTACTTGGTCTACACTTGATGAGAATGCAAATAAGGGTGTAGAGTGTGAACATTCACTGGTAGCTAATTCACTCGACTTGACCTCCGCCCCCCCCCCACCAAGAGCAGGTGGGGCAAATAGCAAAGCCTTAGATCAGCTGGGATACTGGATTTGAAGCAGTGACCTAGAAGGGAAAAGTTCCATGTAGCTTCATCCAAGCCCGGAGTTCTAACAGCTGGAGAAAGTACTGTATACTCCGAGGGCGTTCCATAATAGCTGACGTTTAGATAGGGGTGGATTCCTCAAAATGTTCCACAGTCTTTGCAAATGAGTTTATGAGACAGTATCTAGACAGACAGGGTGAAAAACTGGACCAGAGACAATACCAGGCCTACAGCACTCCAACATGACGTGCGTGAGTTGAAATGAAGAAGGACAGGAAATGAAAAAGTCAAAGATCCCTATACACACTGTCCTATGTGCACAAGGAAGTATGGCATAGGGCAGGTCACCCACACGCGTGGGGACAAGGAGAGATGAGGCCAGGACATAGCATCCCTCTGCCACCTGGACCACTACCATTTCTTTATCATCCCACGCGAACCTGAACCTCCACCTTCTAGATCTACTTTCCAAGTGGGGCTTCCCAAACCCTTACTTACTGAGATGACTTTGTGTTCTTCAAGCTACACATAGGATGCTTATCACTGCTGTGACACTTAACACCTATGTTCTTCACTTTGGCTTTACTTTATTTAATTTTTTAATTTTTTTATTTGAGAGATAGAGAGCTAGCAGGGGAGGGGCAGACAGAGACAGAGACAGAGAATCCTAAGCAGGCTCCATGCTGTCTTTCTTTCTCTCTTTCTCTCTCTCTCTTTTCCTGTCTTCCCTCCTTCCCTTTCCTTCTCTTTCTTTTCCTTCTCTTGCTCTCTCTCTTTCCTTCCTGCCTCCCTTCCTTTCTCCTTTCCTCCCTTCCTTCTTTCCATCCTTCCTCTCTCTCTCTCTCTCTCTCTCTCTCTCTCGTTCTTTCTTTTTTGTTTTTTAGAAGACCCGGAACTTTAAATTGTAGCAAATAATGTAAAGATCTGTGTATTGTGTTTGAAGTCAGGAGTTTTTTAATGTTGGCAATCCATTAGAGTGTGTTTTCCTAGAAGAAAAGATGACACAGTATTTTCTTTCTCTCTTTTTCTCTCTCTCTTTTCCTTTCTTCCTTCCTTCCCTTTCCTTTTCTTTCCTTTATTTCTCTTGCTCTCTTTCCTTCCTCCCTCCCTTCCTTCCTTCTATCCTTCCTCTCTCTCTCTCTCTCTCTCTTTCTTTTTTGTTGTTTAGAAGAACCGGGATGATGTTTAGAAGAACACAGAATTGTGCCTCTGTACTCTCGCGCCATACCACGATATGCCAGCATTAGTGTTTTGGGGCCCAAACACCATCCCATGCCCCAAGTACAGGAGACATGGACAGAGAAACATCATAAGGCCCAAAACAGGAGGAAGCATTCGACTACAAGTCCCAGCCCCAAAGGAAACCTAGGAGGCAGAAGCAGGGTCAAAAAATGCTGTATTTCCTTACAGTTATGAATAACCTTGATTATTTAAGTCTCCATGTAGAGGGCACTTACCGCCAAAGAAGGTAAAGGTTAGGAATTTTCATGAGACAAAAAGAAAAAGGCTATCTACGATCCTCTTGCAAAATCAGCTGAAGTAAGTTTAATGGCTATAAACAGTCAGGAAGTCTGTTTGAAGTCTCTTATAAGAGGAGACAAACCTCCCCCCGCCCCCCACCATACTCCTACTCCATACACCTATTAACATAGGGCCCTATAACCACCGTGTTGAGGCCCTGGTTGGCTGCTCCTTGCTGGAGCCGGTGCCAGACGCTGAATCACCACCACCCAGTCTCCGGCACCTGAGTTGTCTTTGGACAGATTCCACCCAAGCACTGCCCAAGCCTGAGCCTGTCTAGCTTGAACGAGTCGGCAAGACCACAGCCCGGGGCGCCATGACCGTAGGCAACACTGGCGTTGCAAGGAAGTAAAACAGAAGTCAAGTTTATTAGAAAATGTCTAAAGTATTAAGCTAGGTGCTGCATCAAACCCGTTTCTCCTTGTTAAGGAAGGACCAGACTGGGCCCAAAAAGAAATAAATAAATGAGTCCACTCCTTCTCCAAGTTCCCAAAGTAGAAAATATGGGGATCAAATGGAAGGGTATGTGAATCAAAGGGAACTATGAACTGGCCATGTTAACCTGTTGTTTTCTGCAATTGTCTTTTATGGGGATGCAGTCCGGCAACTCTCATGAACAATCCAGATTCCGATCTTTTCGTACCTTAGGAGGAGCGCGGCTATTTTTGAAGCTTGCAGAACAATCTGGCTAGAATCACGTTCAAAATAATGTAGACTTTCCTATGATTTTACCACTAACACCGAAACTAGTTCCTGCTCAAACAAATACGGTGTTGTACTCCTTTGCTCCTTGCGACGCAAGTCACACGCACTTGGGATGCCCTATGGATGCTTTGCTCTTTTGCAAAATACCTTCTCCTTCCCTTCCCTGAACGCTGGGGAAAGAAGCAAAAGTGAAAGGCAATGTAGAGGCAACATTCCAGCTGACACGAAAGACAAAAGAAAGACACAGAAGTGGAAAGGGAGCAAAGGCCCAAACCAGACTAGGAATCTAAAATTTGGAACTACTCACTCTTGGCCACAGTTAACTAGGACCAAATCATCATCACTGTCGTTGTCGTTACCCTAATACTCTCCAATAATTTACATTTCTCAGAGCGGTTAATGCAAATAGCAAAGATTACACTAGCCTCAGGATTTAAGAAATAAGGAATATCTAGAAACAGAGCAGCAAGTGTAATAACTCCCTGCATTTACGACACTAAAATAAAAACGGCATACTGCGATGCTCCCCGTGTGCGAAGCACTATGCCAGTTAGTTGCTTTAGACTTGTCATCTTACTTTGTGTCCCCACCATCTCGGAGGGAAGCAGGGCAAGGCTTTATGACTACTGATTTAGGGTGGAAAAATCATGAGACGGTGAGGTTCGGTGACTTGCCCAAGGTCACAGACCTACGGCACGGCTGGGACAGAAAAACAAAAACAAACACACACTGTCTCACGAGAACCTGACACCCACATCCTACCAAGGTCACTGATTCGACCAAATATGACTGCAGGTAATTCTAGCAAACAGACACGCAGTCCAGAGAGCCCAACACGCAAGGATGAATGCGGGTACTTTACCTTCAGGGTGAAGGCAGAGGCCTCTTCCGGGTATCACATCTCTTAACAGAAGTTTACCTGCCTCTTTTCCCCTCACAAAAGGCCTGCTTTTTCCAACCAGATCCTCTCACTCCCAGGACTCCTGGAACCATGGCCACATCTGCAAATCTGCCTTCCCTGCTCTCCGTCCCCATTTACAAGGCATTCAGGCGTCTTCTCCATTTAAGTTCTACTTTTCCCAGTAGTGCATGATCTCCCTTACATATACAAAATCTGAAAAGGTCGAACTCAAAGAAGCAGAGAGTAGAATGATGGCTGCCAGAGACTGGAAGGTGGGGAAAATGGGGAGATGTTGGTCAAAGGGTAGTAGGGTTTAGTTAGTTCTGCAGCATGAATATGTTCTGGAATTCTTTTTTTTTCTTTTTTTTAATTTTTTTTTTTTTCAACGTTGATTTATTTTGGGGACAGAGAGAGACAGAGCATGAACGGGGGAGGGGCAGAGAGAGAGGGAGACACAGAATCGGAAACAGGCTCTAGGCTCCGAGCCATCAGCCCAGAGCCCGACGCGGGGCTCGAACTCCCGGACCGCGAGATCGTGACCTGGCTGAAGTCGGACGCTCAACCGACTGCGCCACCCAGGCGCCCCTGTTCTGGAATTCATATGGACACAATGCTGCCTGTGCTTAATAATACTGTACTGTGTGCTTGAAGTTTGCTACGGGGATACTTCTTAAATTAAAACTTCTCAGGGCACATGGGCGGCTCACTCAGTTGAGCGTCTGACTCCTGATTTCCGATCAGGTCGTGACCTCACAGTTTGTGGGATCAAGCCCTGCATCGGGCTGATGGCAAGGAGTCTGCTTGGGATTCTGTCTCTCCTTCTACCTGCCCCTCCCCCACTCATTCTCCCTCCCTCCCTCCTTCTCTCTCTCATAAATAAACATTAAAAAAAAAAAAACAAACCTCATCACACACACAAAAGGGTAATAATGTAGAGGTGACAGACAGGTTAGTTTGATTGCGGTGATCTTTTCACCGTGTAGACGTAGGAATAAAAATATCAAGTTGTACACCTAACACCTAAATATGGATACAATTTTTTATGTCAAAGTTGTCTCCATAAAGTTGTTAAAAAATTTAAACTTAGGGGCGCCTGGGTGGCGCAGTCGGTTAAGCGTCCGACTTCAGCCAGGTCACGATCTCGCGGTCCGGGAGTTCGAGCCCCGCGTCGGGCTCTGGGCTGACGGCTCGGAGCCTGGAGCCTGTTTCCGATTCTGTGTCTCCCTCTCTCTCTGCCCCTCCCCCGTTCATGCTCGGTCTCTCTCTGTCCCAAAAATAAATAAAAACGTTGAAAAAAAAAATTAAAAAAAAAAATTTAAACTTAAAAAATTAATCGATTCTACCTCTTCCTAAAAACTCTGCTTGTATTCTAATTGCTTTAAGCAGTAGCGTTCCCTGATGTCCTCTGACCCAAGGGACTGGCACTGGTCTCGGATCCCCGAAGTGCCCCGAGTTCCTATGGCTGTGCGGCAACCCGCAAGCAGGCTGACCGGAGGGGAAACAGACCCAGCGGTACCTGTTCTCCTTCACACTGCGCTTCACCTCTTCACCTGTCCAAGTTCATCAACTGCTCTTGCGATACTGATGCTGTTGCCATCATCCCTTAGATGCTCAATCCTTCCGCAAGCTCTCGTAGGGACAGGCACCCTGTTCTTTGCTTTCGCTGGGCCAAAGTTGGAATTTTTCAAAAGGAGCGTTTAACGCCAGCAATGGAGAGGGTGAGCTGTCAGAGCAAAGATGTTTTCTCTCAAGTTAGCCCAAGTCCACACAGAGCTCGGGCCCTGGACACCTGTATCCATTCTCTGCCTTCATCTACATTAGACCTTTCTCTCCCCACCTAGCTGGCATGGCTTTCAGGTCAAGCACGGTTGCTGGCCCACGTTTATTTTAACCCACTGCAGATTCTCAGACTCTGCTGTAACTGCTTGCTTTTTGTTAGGAGGGGGGGTATTATGTCACTATAATCTTTTTACGCTTATTTATTTATTTCTGAGAGAGAGAGCAGGTTGGGTGGGGACAGGCCAAGAGGGAGAAAAAGAGAATCCCAACCAGGCTTTGCAATAACAGCACGGGGCCCAAAGCAGGGCTTGAACTCATGAACCCTGAGATCATGACCTGAGAGTCGGACGCTTAACTGACTGCACCACCAAGGTGCCCACACTCTAATCCTTTTTTATTATTATTTAAAACAATTTTTAATGTTTATTTATTTTGGAGAGACAGACAGACAGAGTGTGGGCGGGGTAGGGGGAGATAGAGAGAGGCAGACACAGAATCCGAAGCAGGTTCCAGGCTCTGAGCTGTCGGCACAGAGCCCGATGTGGATCTCGAACCCATGAGCGGGGAGATCATGACCTGAGCCGAAGTCGGACGCCTAAGAGACTGAGCCAGGTGCCTCCCGCTATAATCTTTTTTTAAAAACGTTTTCTCGGAATGCTTTTTCCCCTCTTAGTTTTATTGAGATATAATTAACATATAATACTCTAATAGTTTTTGGTATACTCCATGATTATATATACAGATATAGATTAGATATACATAATTGGTATGTTTTGTGATATCTATAGCTATATATTTCAAAATGATTACCACAGTAAGTTTAGTTAACATCTATTCCCTGACAGAGTTTTTTTTTTTCTTGAAAGGAGAACTTTTAAGATCTACTCTCTTAGCAACTTTCAAATATATGATACATTGTGGTTAACTTCAGTCACCATGCTGTGTATTATGTCCCAAGAATTTATTTATTTTATAACTGTCTGTAAGTTTGTAGATTTTGACAACCTTCACTCCCATGTCCCCCACCTCTGGCAATCACCAATCTCTTCTTAATATAGATACAATTTCTTTATGTCAAAATTATCTCAAGAAAGTTGTTAAAAATTTTTTTAAAAAATTAAAATTAAAAAATTAATCGATTCGACCTTTTCCCTAAAACTGCTTGTATTGTATTTCTTTTGGGTTTGATTAGATTAGATTCCACATAAAAGTGAGATCAAAGTATTTGCCTTTCTCTGACTTATTTCACCCAGCACAGTGGCCCGAAGGTCCATCTGTGTTGTTGCAAATAGCAGGATTTCTTTCTTTTTTATGGGTGAATAATAGCCCATACATATTACATCTTCTTTATTCATCCATCAATGGGTAAGTGTTTCCTTATTTCCTTATCTTGGCTATTGTAAAATAATGCCGCAACGAATGTGGCCCTACAGGTATCTTTTTGAGGTAGTGATTCATTTCCTTTGGATATAAAAACCCAGAAGTGGAAGTGATGCATCTGCATTTAATTTTTGGAGGAACCTCCATGCTGTCTTCCCCAGTGGCTGTACCAATTCACATTCCCATCCATGGGGGAGGGGTTCCCTTTTCTCCACATCCTCGCCAACACTTGCTATGTCTTATCTTTTTGACAACAGCCATTCTAACAGCTATGAGGCACTCTCTTACTGTGGTTTTGATTTGCATTTCCAAATAACCATACTCTTAAAACTGTCTTGGTCCCTGGTTAAAGGGGATGAGGAAGATAATAATACAAGTTGCATTCTTTTTAACTATTTATTGACAGGCAAGTACTCAACATTACACACACATCATCTCATTTACTTTGAGTTATTTTTAGATGCAGTGAACACATACAGAAACAGGAACAGAGAGGCTATTTCTAAGCATTACGTGAGATGTGCATGGAGAGTCCTTAGCGAGATACCTGTACGTGAACATTACTTACTAAATGTAATACACTACCACGATACATTACCCCATACATACAAAAATATATTTTGTGTAAAGCAAACATTCCTATTTCCCAGTGACCTCACACCAGTCATTGTCCTCCTGACAAGGACCATGAGAAAACCACAGGGAATCTAAGGCAGACGGCAGTGATTGTACAAAAAGCTAACTGGGGGCAAGAGGGGATCTGTGATTTGCCCATGGTCACACAGATGGCTTGCAACCATGAGTCCGGGCTCCTTCCGCTGGCAAAGGCACTTGAGCAAGTATGGCCATTTCTGACCCTCACCAAACCCTAAAGGAAGCCTGCCTTGCCTGGACTCTAAGAACAACACAGCAGGAATGGCTGCCTCGAGGCCAGCCAGGGAGCTCCCAGGAGATGATGATGCTCATGCTGCTGCTGCTGGTGAACAAGAAAATGATCACCAACCCTGAATGCCAGCCGTGGGTCTGGCTTGCTTCTAAAGCGCTTGACGTAAACACAACGTTTACATAATATGCCAAAGGTCACGCAGTTTGGATTAGAATCCCTTCACTTGTACTTCAGGAATGACACAACCCCAAATGGCCACTGAAATCCACGGATCCATGGATTTGGAATTCTTCCATTCACAGAGAACTACAGGTACTTGCTTGACAGGACAAGGACTTGCTTGACTTCCCTTGACATCTCCAAGGGAAAAGTTAGAAATGCTCAGACGAATTCAAGCCACAAAGGTTAACTTTGTAGGAAGCTATATGAAGTTTTTACCTTTTACGTAAACATAAATACATGTGAATATACTGCAGATACAGATAGAAGACAGCAAAAGAAAAGATTTCAGCGCTCTGGTCAAGGGATTAGAAATATTTCCTTAAAAAGGGGATTAAAAACAAAACTGTGCTCATCGAATGGGCAGCTGTGTTCACTGGGTTGTGCTCATGGTGGGACAATGGTTTTTGGAACTTCCAGTAACCACAGTTTAGCATAAGGTGGAACTTGAGTCTTCATGCATGAAGAAATAAGGATTCTCTGGGAATTTGGGGGAATTACTGACCTTGAGAGCATCGCAACAATTCCAAAGAAACAGAAGTTAGCTTTACGAAACATTAACGTATTTATCCAGAAGCAGCAAATATGGTGGTAGAACATCCACCAGGCGTTCCACCTGAATACGAACCCATTCTCCCTGATTTGAACCCCAGATCTACCACTTGCCAGCTGTGTGACCTTGGGTAAGTTACTTAACCTCTCTGTGCCGCAGTTTCTTCACCTGCAAGAATGGGAGGAAATAACAGTTTCTACATCACAATTAGTACGTGGAAGGCCCATAGGCTAGGACCTGACATTCGGTAAGTGATTCTTCAGTGACTTCGAAAAGCACTTTACAAACGATCACTGAGCACGAAAGTATTAATCTCATGGTAGAAGACATGGGAAATGCATAAATGAATTAGGAAAATAAAAAATAAAGTGTAGTATCATCACCTATGTATTGATATAAGGTTAACATTTGGAAGTATGCTTAAGGAAAGTAATTTTCTTAAGCAACCCTGGAATCACATTATTTAGGATCTTTTCAAAATTACTTTTTAAAATTAAAAACACATTTTTAAGAGAGAGTTTTCAAATCTAATTTCTACATTCAGGTTCAAACCAACAGTACTGGGGACCAAACAACCTAAAAACTACCACCCGACTCTAGAGATTTCTGAAAAAGCTTTCAACCCAAGACTTTAAACAGCAAATGGCACATGACTAATTTTTTCACTGTGCTTAGTAACCATTTCAGGGAGGCTTAAGACACACCAGAACCGAAGAGTCACATAGTAACATCTAGGGTTAACACTATGTTTCAACTGTTTGGCCCCCAAAGGGGGAGACTACAGAGTAACTTCTGACTCAATCTGGCACAGCCAATGAGCAGGAGTCTGCGTCTTTGCAAAGAACAAAAGAACTTGAGTCTTGTGGAAGTTAAATTGCCAACATCATATCGAGTGAATGTGAAATAAAACAAATATTTAACATTTCAGCCCACGCCGTATCGTACAAACAACAAGGACAAAAATCCTACACTGGATCCTAAATAGACTCAAACTAAGCTTCGACGGTCTTCGTTGGCTCCTCCTTCCCCACCATCAGTACCGCGCACTAGCTACATTTTCCAGTAAGGCTTCTTCGTGGTAAAACACTTTCTCATGGGACTGCCGGTGGTCGGGGCGAGCATGGCACAGGGAAAATGCTTCCCATGGCACCTGCATCATACCCATTCAGGTCTAGCCTGACCATTAAGTACAGACACACCCGGAAGTTGTAAACTGCTTTAACAACAGGACGTTTTCCCACCTCAAAAGTGGGATAATCTTTGCAGCCTACCTATGTCCCAAGGGTGTTCTGAGTATTAACGAGTTAGCATTAGCCAGGCACTTTGATTTCCCAGACAAAGGGCTCTGTGCGAGTACAAGGTATGATTATCCAACCCAATTGCCTCCTGGAGAGTCACCTGAGATGACACCAGAGGAGGCAGAAAGGCTACGGGTCCCATGGCTGCCCTCTCTGGAGCAAAGCTAGCTCCCAGGGACATACATGCAGGGCCAGGCTGGTGGGGGCTGTGCTGTGAGCGTCCGCTGCATTGTTCCCTTATATAGTCAATGAAGAGGGAATCCCTGTGTGTGCACGTTTCCAATTCGCATTCCAAAAACAGTATAGGCAACGAGGCAGATTTTCAACTATGATTTACAGGGCTTGATTGTGACGGGGCTAGGTACCATGCTAGGATCATGCCCGTCGCTTTGTCACGATAGGAATCAAAGAGGAAGCCCCTATAGAAAATCCTTTAGTTATTGCAAACGTACAGGTGTGCGCACGAATGTCAGCCCATGCGTAAGTACAGAACATGTCTACATACGGTTTCCAAAGCCCACCTGAGAATTAAAACAACAACAACGACGACGACCTTCTGTTTTTGGCGTGCTTGTGTTAAAATCTGCATTCATTGTAGATTTGAGCCCTCCCCTCGGTCTCTGGAGGCCTCGATGTGAGGTAACAATCCTGAAGATCATTATACGCATTGCATAATATTGAAGTCTAGAAGGTGTTTTTTGAGGGACAGAGAGGTACACGTCATTATTTGCATTACAGGATCTGCCTATCACCTTTAAAGAGAGGAGCAGAAGTTGGCCTCTAATAAAGTAGGCTATACACCAGCCACAGAAACTCTGGTACGCTTTCTTTCAACTGAGCGGTTCATGTTTAGATCTCAAGTCAGAACAGAGCCTTCAACAAAAGTACAATAGCTACTGATTTGACCAAATGGTATTACTGTTTAAAAGACACACACACACACACACACACACACACACACACACACCCCACTTAAAAGTGGAGCTACTGAGGCAGGCATAACTAAGGAAAGCATCTAGAAAAGCCTAAATGCTGAACAGCTAATCCTGGGAAATCCTGCACCATAAAATCATATGCCGCGATAGATTAATTCTCAGTAAAATGCCTGGCAAATTCTCAGAAGTCGAAAAGGCTCCTGAGTCTTAAGGGTTAACACACTTGCCCTTTTTTTTTTTTTAAATGACACATATAATTTCCTTTTATCATAAAACAATGCATTTATTATTTTCTGTATATCTGTTAAAGGGCATGGCTTTCTGAGTGGAAAACAAAACAGAACTTGGTCACATGTTTATTTGCTTCAGCTACTCCCTTCCCCTTCTGATAAATAATCAAACATGCCATCCAGAAAAAACAAAGCCAGCGAGCTGGGAAATTTGATGGTCATCAAATAGACTGAGATACCAAGAAAAGCAGCCCACTGTTCCCACACTGAGTTTTCGGCCCCCACACCTACACTGACATCTGAGTAAATACCTACAGTCACTCTTTCCATTCTCCCTGCAATTACTCCTACTGTTAAACAAATTGTCCTTAAGGCAGTCACAAACCTAATTTTTTTCTTGCAAAGTAGAACAACTTCTGAACATTAAGAAAAAAAAAAAAAAAAACGCAGCACAGCAATAGCCATACATAGGCGCACTTATTTATTTAAATATTTCTTCCATTAGAGGTTCAGACAACCAGAGAGCTCATTTCTTTCTCTATTCTACAGATGCTGTTTTAGACAATAAAATTTAAGGATATTTAGTCTGGGGACTAACAAACAAGGTTCGGAGTAATAACAATCCCCTTAAGATCAAAAGAGCTAATTTTCCATTTCCTGTCTATTCCCTGACCGGTACATAGTTAAAAAAAAAAAAATTAGCACCTGGCTTACCAATTACAGTGAAGTTGGGGGTCAGGGTTGGGGGAAGGGCGTGGAGGGAGGTGGGGGAGGCTCAAGGGGCAAGGACATCAGACAGGAAAAGGTGGAACCCTTTAAAAAAAATGTCAAACCATGTGTTAAGAAACTCATTTCAACAGAAAGGACTGAAAGAGCGATCTCACTGCTCTTTCCACACCGGGAAGGAGCAGCCCAGGTCCGAGGGCTTTTCCTGCCATACTAATTACCCACAATGAGAATTTTGAAAAGAGCTTTCCAACATCAAAGTTAACAAGCATCGCAGAAAGTGAGCCGGGCTTTCTCTTTCCTTTGGCAGCCCACTCCGTTTAAACAATAGTAATGTGAGTGAGATAATGACCATGCTTGTTTCAGCAGTCTGACTTTTATTGGCATGAAATTGGTACAAATATTATCAAGACCGATTCACAAGTGATGACGGTGTCATGATGCAAACATCACAGGACAATTGTGCAGAGGCAGAATTACAAAGGCACCATCCCTGGACTCTCTTACCCCTCGTGATAACAGGAAGAAAAAGAAGGCAACACCAAACAAAGTCACACATCGGCAGAGAGAGTTCTCATCTACGTTCAAGCCTGTAAAACTGTCCTGACGACACTCGGCTGCCTCCTTAGCTGATTATATCCCAAGACCCATTTGAAAGCAAGAGTGGATTCACAAGGAGTTAGAACCAACCAACGGTCTTCTCAAATCTCTAAAAAGAAAACCGCTTTTGATGGAGAGAGAAGGGGTGGGGGGGGGGGGAGAGAGAGAGAAAGCAGTAAACAAGGTGGAACATCTCATTTTGCCCTTCAGAGAATGCGCAGAAGCGGATCCCGAGTTTAAAAGTTTAACCCAGCAAAATGTTCCTTTTTTTTTTTTTTTTTTTTTTTCCTTTCTCTGGACACTTACAGAGAAAATGAAGAGTTTGACGGAGTGAGCTCGCACCGTCTGCCTTTGGATTTCCGTCTTCTTGCTGTAGATGGGTTCTGGCTGTTTCTGTGAAGCGGGGGTTGCCGAGTGGTAAAAAAGATGTTTGAATAAACAGGAAGTGCTGTGCGGCTGAAGCACACTTGAGGAGAAAGCACACTGGAACATTGCCCTTTGTAGGCAACCTCAGGGACGCTTTGCCTCCACAGTAGCTGGCTGGGCTCTCACTAAATGACAAAGAAACCACAAGAATTCCTCAAGTAATTCTTCACTTTCAAAGTTGAAAGATCAGTTGGAGCTTGCAGGTAATTTTCAGAGTTGCATTTAGCCCTTAAAGAAATCTATTAATGCTACACGTATCTAAATCACTCCAGGTCTGCAAGCAGCGACACGGCATCAGAAACGTGTGCCCCGGCCAGACCAAGCCCTGGCCAAACAGCTCACTCTCGCAGACGAATACACACAGGCAGGGTTTTTGGGAAACCTGCTCTCGAGATATTTTTGTGGTGACATTTACATAGGCAGGATGCTTTAAAAAAAAAAAATAGGGAAGAAAGAAAGGAAGAAAATTCAGATTCTGCAGACTTTAGAGGAATTTGTCACACGTATTTTTAAAGAACATATCGTCCCGCATTCCTGGGATATGCCTTTGATCTTGCTTCTGCTGCTTTTCCTCTTACATTTTCCTTCTCCGCAATCAACCAAACTACCTGTGTATCTCCAGATGCCTAGCTTGTCTACTCGAACACTCTTTAACCCGCCCCAAACTAATTATCAAAGTCCTGTCTTCCGTCACCCGAGTTAACTTGACAGATACTGTAAAGAAAAGTAAACCGCTAAAGGCAGAACAAGTCAGCTTGAAAAAATAAGATGAGCAGCTGAACAGCCATGTTCAATAAGAAAAGAAAAAGGGGGGAAGGGGAGGAGGAGGAAGAAAAGGATTCCTTCCGAAAATGTATTGCTGTGGTGGCAATGTTCTGCCACAGAAGCAACTGATTTGTTATTTAGCACGGAATGCTGGACTGTCTGTCATCCAGGTGCTAATACTTGGCTAAAATCACTCATTGGGAACTGTCAGTGGGATGTTTACATAGGCCCCAATCTTTTCTTCATGGAAGGAAATTTTTTACTGGAATTCATCTTCTTTTGATCTCACATTCAAAGCAACGGCAGCTTGATAGACATTCAAGTCTGAAAGCAAATCCAGACGCTGAAGATAAACCGCCAGAATACGACAGGCAGAAGCATCTAAAGCTTATAAAAATGAAGAGAACAGCATGTCGCCTGAGTATTACAATAGCAGAAATCAAGAGACATATTAGGTGGAACTGATCAGCCACAAAAACAGTTCAAAAGGCAGATCACAGAAACAGAGGACCAGGCTAGGAAAAAGAAAAAAATGGGAAAGATCTGGTTTACTGCCTCACCTCCCTTTTGAGCCCCACAGCACTTCCATTCCTGCCTCTTCACTTTTAGGAAGGGTGGAGTATCCAATTCAAATGTTCCCATCCAACTCAGCTGGTCCCGTTATAAACGCGCTGCGAATGATTTCCTAGCCATGTATTTCCAACAGGCAGGGGGAAAAGGCAGGCCCTTACCTTGCTCGGGGTCCAGCATGCTGCATTTATTAGCATCCCCTACATCTGCTCTGCAGTGCAGTTTCAAAAGACACACAGCCTGGGCGCCATGCAAGTGGGCGGTCAGGAAGAGCATCTCGCCAGAGAAGGGCTCTAAGTAGTTCGAGATGGGGCTACAGAGCTCTAAGAGTCTAGTTCCCTGACATGGCTAGTTACTGAATGAGCACACACGCTCCAGCCTCAGTTACAAAAATAGATGCATTCAGTCCTATAGATAGAGAAGTGCTCACACCTAAGTGCTTGGAAGCCAACTAGGGCAATTCCAGAAGGGAATTATCACCAGATCTGTCTTAGAGGCGCACAACTACTTTTTCTCAAAATGAGCTTCTTCAGTACACCTGAAGAAAAGGTAACTCCCAGCAATTCTGTACTCAGAGCTGTTTGCTAACACACACTGTGTGTGAATGGGCGGCATCAGGTTAAAGGGAAAGAGAATTCCACATGATAACTTAGCCCGTGGTGGGGTCCCTTCCTCCTCAGGCCACCTGCCCTCCTGGGACCTCGGATCCGATCTTCTCCTGCAGCCCCTTGCGTCTTTAAAGTTGGCCCCTCCCCCTCCTTTTGCATAATAAATCAACAGTAAAATGTGGATTTAAAAAAATGCACTAACCTATTTAAAAAGATGTAATCAGTTTAAGGGCTTGCCTCATGCAAACAAGATTCCTGGGTAACTTAGTTACAAATGTAAAAACACAAACAAGCAAACAAAACAAAACCCTACTGGATTCTACAACTGTTCTTAAAAGTTACCCTCTTGCATGCCTACACAGCTGACTTGGGAAAGCTGATTACTGATCTTTAAACTGTTCCACTTCCTTCTGTTCAAGTCATGCCGCTATTCCTCTCTCACCTTAAAAAAAAAAAAAAGTCACTTTTATTTTTTTTTTAATTTTTTTTTCAACGTTTATTTATTTTTTTGGGGACAGAGAGAGACAGAGCATGAACGGGGGAGGGGCAGAGAGAGAGGGAGACACAGAATCGGAAACAGGCTCCAGGCTCTGAGCCATCAGCCCAGAGCCCGACGCGGGGCTCGAACTCACGGACCGCGAGATCGTGACCTGGCTGAAGTCGGACACTTAACCGACTGTGCCACCCAGGCACCCCAAAAAGTCACTTTTAATACTTAACTCTAAAAATCTCTGGACTAAATATCCCGTGTGGCTACAGTTACTACATTTACCCAAAACAGGGAGGTTTACCATGAAAAAAAAAAAAAAAAAACAACCCGGAATGTTAATTCCTTTGTACATTCTAAAACAGTTTCGTCTACAAAGAATGCTGTCACTACCACACTGGGGCAAGGAACAACATTCCATATCTCATGGTTGTGGAGAGTCTTTTTCAAAAATCTGCCATGTATAAAGACCTTCATTAGTGTAATTCAGTGACTGTTGGGTTTGGTGGTTTTTTTTTTTTTTTTTTTTTTGATATATACAACTTTTGGTATGTCATTTAAAAACCTCATAATAATATCATTAAAGAGCTACCATTTTTAAAAGAGAAATTGTCTGCTCAGGGCCATGGAATAGTAGCCATGCTCTAGGCCGTTTCCTCTCTCCCTTTCAGACTTCTGGACTTGAATGTCACTATAGACCTTGAATCCTTGAATGTGAAATGGCTTCACGCTAATTGCTCTAATTGCTTGAAGATGTGCAGGCAGGTGAAACCTGATCCCCGTGGCCATTGTAGAGACCAAGAACAACACTGGAATGTTTACACAGTGGTTTGATTTTAATAGACAGAAGGGCTGAGTTTAAGACAGCAAAAACATAGCTAATAGGTGACCCCTTAATGTAGGCCTCCTTAAAAAAAAAAAGACGCACAACAAAATACAATTTCATGTTCTAAAAGGCAGTGTCCTAAATGCCAAGGTTATTTGCTTGACTCTTGCAGTGAGTACACGTTACGTTGCACCTGACATTTACACCCGAAACTCTACCCCGAATACATTTTTTTACCTTAAAACAAAAAAGCACTTTATGTGTCAGTCACCTTACAAACAGATTATGACTGTATGGTATTTCCAAGTAAGTGCACTCATTTAAATTTTAAATTGAATATTTTCACCATTGCAGCACGGCACTCCCTGTCCCTTAAAGGGGAAGCCCTGCATCTCCTGGTTTGTTCCTCTGCTTCTGGGAAGCAGGGTTGAACCCAAACCCTCTCACGTTGGTGCAGAAGACAAACACGCATCCTTCTGGTGCCTCCTCCCTTTGTTGCTGTGTGGGACTGGGGCCCACTTCTCTTCTCGGGGGCTAAGGCAGCCAGGGGAGTGGTAGACATAGTTACTCAATGACAGTGGCCATTCTCCCTGGATATTTTAATGAATTGAGATGGATACAGAGGTTTGACAATGGCTCCCCAGAGCCCTCTCTTAACACAGCACAAATGTAACCAATGCTGGACAGGAAATATACTACAGCAAGACCAAGATAAAAATACAACAGCACCTACAAGGTGTCATTAGCAAGAGGAAACCGACAAGGGTTAGGGGGAGGCTTAGGTAAATGTTGGGGGGGGGGTGTGTGTAAACACACAGGTAACGTATAGGAATATTTCATACAGAGTCAAGGAAACACTGCTAAGGGGGAAGCAGGAATTAGACATTCACTATGGAAAGAAAAAAAACACCATGAAACAATGAAATTATTTTATGGTTAAGCTGGGCAATTAAAAGCAATAGATAACACCTTGCAAATGAGAACAGAGAAGCAGGTAACACCCCACACAGCTGGGAACACTGTCAAATCTGCTAAATTATGCCACGTATTAACTTCTGCTGGTAAAACGCAAAGTGCAGAAGGAAAGGGGCAAGAAAGCCCCTTGAAAGCTCTGAAACACTTTTAGTTATATAAGGTAATAATAAATACAGGACCTTGCATTGCCTGGGACTATTTGTTCCCAAACACTGAAAGACAAAATAATGAAACAAAAATAACCGCGCAGAACATCCTTGCGAATCACAGCCACCTCACACTGTTTTATGGACACTCACACCTTGTCCTAAAAGTTACAGTCCCCTATTAAGAAGCAATGCCTCCCGCTCTGAAAACGGAGGGGGGGGACGAGTATCCCTTTATCCACATAAAGATTAAGTATAAACTGGTCCAATCCAGTGAGAGGAACACTGAGGGAAAAGTAAACAGGCCCCCACTCCCCACCCCCGAACTAGTTCCCCTTTGAAAGCTCTCTGCAGTGAGTGCCTGGTACCAAGGGCTGCCCTGTTCCTTGGAGGGGTCAGCAAAGCTATGCTAAACTGACAGGTTCAGTTTACAGCAGGCCAGAACTTTGTTTGGATATACTGGCCTTGCTCACCGCCAGCTTAACAACAGATGGCTAGAAAACTTTCATTATGCTGCACAGGACTGAACTGCAAACAATCCAGAAAACTGTGAAAAGTTTAACTCCCTCTAAACCGATGTGCCAAAGCTGGGCCTGCCCAGAGCCGGTGAGCCCGCTTAGGGCCAAGGGGACCATGGAAGTGATGGCTGAAACAAACTGGCACTTGCTAACTGCCCAAGTCAACTCAAGGGACCAACCAGACACCAGAAGGGCAGGGACCCTCCCTACTATTGATTTTAACTGTTCAAAGACCAGACCTTATAAGGAGTTGTACTGACTGTGCCTTGCCTTCTTTTTTATTTTCCCAAAATACACTGTCAGACTTCCCCTCCCTTCGGAGAAAGAAAATCTCCCTTCAGACCATTCCCAAGCTCCCTTCCTGTCTCTCCTCCCTCCGGAAATCGGGCGGACAAGACCCAACAGCCTCACCCCTAACACCTAGATTTAAATATGATTTATCCAAATCTGTATATAATTTAAATATTCATTAAATCGATTCAGTCGCACGAACCCTAATATCTCCTAATGCTCCGAGACAGGTTATAAATGCACCTTCAAAGGTTTAATTCAATTGGCAATCTGAGAGGTCTTATCACTAGAAATGTGTTATTTTCATATTATTCAAGAAATGAACAAATGTGCTTTCCACAAACGTATTTTAGGAGCTACCCTTTCCTGTTATTGAAAGAAAATTGTGTTTATTACTCCTTTAGCATAGTGTAAACTCATAAACGTCAACAGAGAGTACAAGCAAAACTGTCAACTAAATATTGTTTCCTTCATGAGCTGTTCTTCTAAGTCAATTACGCCTTTCAACTTCTGGGGCATTGTATGATAAACTGGCAGTAAAAATCATTCACATTAATATACCATGGTGCCTTGCCTGCAAAAGGTAATTAAAGAAGTAAATGACTCATAAGAATAGACATATTAGCTGCAAAATGAAAGGCAACTGAGCTGCCACATAAAAATATGTACCATTAAGATACTGCATTTTCATATTCCTGTAATCAGCTTCAGTAGACTAATGCTTATTTAATCCAGTTCTGTGCTAAGTCCATCAACAACTGTTTTTTGCTGTTTTCTCCTTGACTGAACATTATGAGAGCAGGTTTGGAATAAATACTGCAATGAGATTTTTGCATACTCAATTGAAGAACAGGTTTTTACATTTTAAAATCTATTTTTTTTCTTTCCCTGAGAAATGCAACATAAAAAAAAATTACTGGTGGGGGAAATATATATATATATATATATATATATATATATATATATATATAAAATGCTAGCTAGACATGTCTCTTTACATGGCAGAACATTTTAGGGAAATACTAGTTGTTTCCGTGTTCACCTCTTTTGACCACTATCAGCACAGGGGAAAGGGTGCTGGGCCTCCACCTGCCAGATCTCTGCTACCTTTATGAAGCACTCCCTTTTGTGAATAACGTCTTCCATTAGCACCAGTGGGGGTAAGGCAATTTATCCCTTGGCAGGATAGAAAGAGAAGTCAAGAATGGAGGAAGGAGTTGACAGGTGGCATGGCACGGGAGGACCGCAGACTAGCCTCGTGGGTCCTGAGTTCCTGTCCTTCCAGAGGGTGGATGTGACTGAAGAACAGAAACCTTTCCAAAGACAAGTGAACTGACCCTCAAACTGACTGCTCTGCTTTCCATTCTCCGGCTTTCAAACTGACAGGTTGCTTGATTCTTCCTACCCTTTATTTCAGTATTCCCCTGCTAGCCCAGCCAAGCCACAGGAAGACATGGCTCGTGCATTCCCAGATCTTCACCGAGGCTGTCCCCTTCCCTGCTTTCTGGAACCTCCACCTGGACCAGTGAGATGAGTCCACCATTGGCACTATTAAGATGTTCTGGGAACGTTTCAATGCAGGAAGCTTCCTGGAGGCTGCAGAAATGCCTGTAGTTGTTGTGGAAATGAGGGCTCTTTGCTGACGACTGATGTGGGCCTAAGGCTTTGCCAATTCAGTTTGGGAGTTTTAGCTTTCAAAACTCTTGCAATTCCTCCGATGTTTTGAAGCCAGCAGTGAAAATCAGCCTATAAAACATAACTGTCTTCTATCAGTTGGCCAGCAATTTACTCGCTTTCGATAACATCTAAATGCATCTAGATAGGGTCCACTAACATTAAAAAAAAAAAAAAAAAAATCCCCAAACAAAAACCCAAGAGATTCCTGACCTTGACCTGTCTTTGTCTTAAGGTGATAGGCCTTGGACAGAGGCAAAGGTCTAGATTTCTATACAAATGGTCCCTTCTCCCCTCTCCTCCTCCTGTGAGCACAGAAATCTCCATGGCTTTAAAACTAATGAGCAGCTGGCCAGGCCTTAGGGACAGCCCAGGATAGGAGGACAGCCCTCCAAGGACCCTTGGCTGTTTATTTATCTCTTAACAGTTCTGAGAACTGCCCGAGAGCTGAGAGCCTCCCAGATTTGGGCCCGGTCTTTCCTTGCCACGTATGATTGCCTCGACGTTCGAGCAGACATCACTTGGAACCACAATTAATGAGCTCTAGTCCTTTTTCTAATTAAGGAACAAAGGTTCCTGTGTGCACAGTATGGTGACGCTGTCTGCAGAGCACACGTGGAAAGGGAAGTGAATGCTTCTAATTGCTTCAAAATGGGATTTTTAATATTTGGGAACATAATGGAATCGGGAAATAAGAGCATTTCCAACATCCTTTACAAATAAGGCTTTACAAAATATTGTTAGCTGTGAATAATACATCATTATCAAAAATGGAAAGTTATGAATACCGCGCATGTAACCTTTGTATTCACGTGAATTAACCTATACGTATGAATACAATGATACATGAATTCCTTCTTGAAAATACATTTAAAAAAAAAAGAAAAAGCCCTCCTCAAAAAAAAAAAAAAAAAAAAGGCAGGAAGGCAGCTACTCTGAGCCTGATATTCCTCAGACCTTAGCAGATTAGGATTCAAACGTGTAATTAAGAAAGATAACCCCAGTTTTTATAGTAATTAGGGGCTGTGGGAAATAGGATACTATCTCTCAAAAGTGTTACAAATGTACCACACTTCTAAATAACCTGCAATGCTTGGAAAGTATACTCACTACCAAGGGCAAAGCTGCTGTGCAGGGAGGGAACAGTAAATGACAGACTGGCGTTCAAGTCCATTAGCTGCTATGTGATAGGAGCACATTCACTGCACACGATCTGTGAAAAATCTTAGATCTCTTTAAATCTTTGAATTGGATTACTGCATTAATTCTTAAGAACTGCAATCCTTCAACCAAGTCAAATTACCCTCATTAACGGTGGAAAAACTGCCTCTGCAATAAGTTTAAAAAAAAAAAGATATTTATTACCTATAATCACTTTCACGTACTTCACCCAGAAACATGATGAACCGATGCCTACAACTTTGACCACGGTGGCATCTTGATTTTGCATGTTGATTTGAGTTAAAATAAAACTGAAAACATTTGCATGGTGTTTAAAAAAAAATTTTTTTTTCACACCAACACGACATGGCCTTTTATTATCACAGCCCTCTGATAGGAAAGGAATAGCCCCATTTTACAGGAGAAGGAATGGCGAGTTAAGGCAGAGATATTGCATCAACGGTCCAAGCTCTCCCAGCTAATTAGGGGCAGGGTGTTCTGGATGCTCACTGCAGGAATTGATTCAGAAATACAGTTTTCTGACGCTTCTGTCACGCAATGCCTTGACTTCTCTAGATCACACTCAGTGGAGGAAAGGCAGGCAAAATAAATACAAAGATCAGAACGCAGCTTTGAGGGTACAAATGTTCCCCATAATGAATACAGCAGAAGCTGCCTCAATTGTTCCCTCCCCACATTTGCTGTTACTATTTAACCTGCCTTGAGAATTCATCAAATATGTTCTTTTCCAGTGACAGAAGAAAAAGAGATGTAAATTGATCTACCCTGCCCTTGTTGTTCTCTAAAACGGTCTCCTCGGAAATGTGATAACAGCTTGCCCGATTCTGAACAACTTACGGTACTTTATGGCAAATGCACTCCTCGAAGCCCACTGACTGTTGCTCTTGGCTCCAGGGATGTGACTTCTCTGGTTGTATGACTTCCTAGCACAAACCACACAGCAGGACAGTCCTCACCACCAAGAAGGCAAGCATCCAGGGAAGGCGGGGCGGGGGGGGGGGGGTCGTCTGTGTTTATGGAAAGAAACAACCTGTAGATCATGTGTTAAGGAATGAGAAAAGGTGAACTTCTACCTAGAAGCTGCTTTCTAGAACTTGAGAGCAACCAACACTTCTAAACAACTATAATAAAATGCTAACGGGAATTCATAATAAAAACCCAGAGGCACTACAAGGCTCTGAAGTGCCTTCTGAATCATTAGAAAAGAAAAAAAACAAAAGAAGGCAAATTGTGCTCTGGATAGTTGTAGGTGAAATGCATTTATTGTAATCTATAGATTTGAAACTAGGTAGTCTTTAGTATAATGATGATAAAAATCAATTAAATAGGATATTATCTCTGATAATCCTAAAATTTACTATAACCTTCTTTTTGAATGATTTCCAAACACCAGTTGTCATGAAGATGAGCATTTCGAGTCCACATCAGATCCGCAGAACATGCTGGAGTCTAGTAACAACTGAAATGGCATTTATCCACCTCAGGGGGTACCAGGCATTTGCACTCACTACCCTTCCATCCTTTTTTTTTTTTTTTAATTTTTTTTTCCAACGTTTATTTATTTTTGGGACAGAGAGAGACAGAGCATGAACGGGGGAGGGGCAGAGAGAGAGGGAGACACAGCATCGGAAACAGGCTCCAGGCTCCGAGCCATCAGCCCAGAGCCCGACGCGGGGCTCGAACTCACGGACCGCGAGAGCGTGACCTGGCTGAAGTCGGACGCTCAACCGACTGCGCCACCCAGGCGCCCCGCCTTCCATCCTTCTAATGATCATGCAAGGTGGGAGTGGCCATAACCATGTTATGGAGGAGGAAAACAAGGCTCAGGGAGGTTGTCGAATTTGCCCAAGGAGAAACATTTTCTAAAGTGGGTGTACGACTGCTTAGGGATGGAGGTGAAGCTGAGGAGAAGTCAGAGAGGAAGTGTTCAGAGGAGGGCTGGGGGCCAAGAGGCTCCTATCTTGGGGCAACAAGAATTTGCAGGAAGACCTGATCCAAATATCAGATGGTCCATGACCTAAAGACTCAGCACCCACCTCTCACCGAGTGGCATCGCATGCTTCAAAAGAGAATGTGGAAATCGTTCCACTTTGACTCTACCATTTGTAGAGTCTCCTCTCTTTCTTTCAAGAGCTTTATGACTGTCAATCGGGTGCTTTTCACGCCATAAATGCTTTACCAAGTGACTTTGTGACAGACTTGGTTCACTACTCTAGCAACCTCTCAATATGAATGTTAAAGTTACCCTTCTCCAAGTACCAGGCCACACCTTCTATTTACACATCAAATAAACATAATTTTTGATGCATACTCTGTACCAAGCACAGTCTAGACACTGGGCCTATGAAGGTGCCCCTTCCAAAGGCTTAGCGTCGAACAGAAATTAAGAGATAAGACACTGGCAACCCACAAATCCAGAAATAGAAAGCCACAACAGGAGTGCCTGGGTGGCTCAGTCGGGTGTCTGACTTTGGCTCAGGTCATGATCTCGTGGTTTGTGAGTTTAAATCCCGTGTCGGGCTCTGTACTGACAGCTCAGAGCCTGAAGCCTGCCTTGGACTCTGTGTCTCCCCCCATCTCTCTGCCCCTCCCCTGCTTACGTACTCTCTCTCTCTCACACACAAAATAAATAAATAACAAAAAGGGAAAAAAAAAAAAAAAAAAAAAAAGAAAGCCACAACAGAGGAATCCTTAACAAAAGCACAGTTTCATGTACTTGTCTTTTCTAACCTACTCGAGATAAGACTGTGAAGACGGTCCATGAGAAGGTGATATTTAAGATGAGAGTCCCAAGCAGAGAAGGAATCAAACAGCCAAGGAGCAGAGAGAAGAGGTTCAAGGAGATGGACCATTGGAGCTGAAAAATTATAGGTTGAAACATGCCAAAAGATGAACTTATGAATAGTTGGTGATAGATAACTCGGCTTATATTGAACTGTGTTCAATAATACTGTCTGTTCAGTCCTTTTGAAAAAGATTTTTTTTTTCTTTTTCAATCCTTTTAAGGCAAAAGATGTGTACAGATTGCAAATATGCTTTCAATCAAATGGCCTGAAACATAAAATGCACTGTGGTGGCAAAAAACTCGAAAAGCATAAAGGAATTTATGTAATTTCTACAGAAAAATAAATACCTTAGACTCGGTCCCCGTTTCTTTTGAAATGCTGCAATGCTTTGGTGGCAGGCACAATGCTAAGATGATGTCCTACCTCCCTACCCCTCGTTCCAGATATTCCCTCAAAATGTGGTCAAGACGGTGATTTGCAGGATTTTATGGCTGTAATTAACGTCCCAGATCAGCTGACCTTAGAAGAGGGAGATAATCTAAACAGGCCTGAAAAAAAAAAATCACACGGGGTTTACATTTTGGAGTTTATACTGGTGTTTAGCAACCAGAGAGGGAGAGAGTCTCAAAGCACGAGAAAGTTTTGATGCACCACGCCTGGCCTCAGGTGGAGGAGGCCACTGGGCAAGAAACATGGGCCGCCTCTAGAAGCTGAGAGTGGCCTCCAGGTGACAACCAGCAAGGAAATGAGGACCTCGGTCCTACAACCACCATGAAGCAAATTTTACCAAACCCGAATGAGCTTACAGAAAGAATCTTTCCCAGAGTCTCTGGACAGGAACTCCATCCAGGTAACACCTTCGACACTGAACCTTCTGGAACTCTGGGCAGGGAACCCAGGAACTCTGAGCCTGGGCTTCTGACCCACATAACTGTGGGCTAACAGGTGTTTTAGCTACTAAGTTTATGGCAATTTGTTATGTGACGAAGAAATCTAACACACGTGGAAAAAAGATGAAATCACACTGCCTGTGTCTAAAGTTGATGGAAGAACTTACTGGGAGGGAGGCAGGCAGGAGGGGTGGAGGGGAAGAGAAGGGAAAGATTGAGCATGCATTCTAGTTCCCCAGAGACCAATATGGCGACCTGGTACAGGCCACTCAACTCTCTCCAGCCTCACTTTCCTCACCTGTAAGGAGGAGACGGTAACAATGAAGAGTGATGAGGGGCATCCTAGGGAGAACACACGGGCAAAAACACTTTGGAAGTCGTAGGACACAATCTGAGTTTTTACTGTTTGTACGGCTTCGTTGCTGAGCCATTCTGATTTCTGAGTTTTCCCTTCCTTTCTTCAATTTTTCCCATTACCTGGGCAAATGCTGATCAAGACACAAATACGGAATCATCCTTGGCTGTAAAAGAAAAAGTGGATCCTAAACCATCTTGGAGCTTCTTGGCAGTCTAGGCAAAGGACGGGAGACGCCTTCCGGGGGAGAGGTGCAGAAGTTAGCGTGAGTCCCCGGTGAGGAAAACCATGGCTCCCATCTTCCCTCCACCATTGGACCCGTAGCCATTTGGAAGGTGGAGCCAAATGGCCTCGGTTCAAATCCTAACTCCACTCTTGACCTTGATTTCACCACTCTGTTGTTTTTTTAAAGGCGGGAAGTAGAATAATAGTAGCTCCACTCCTAGTGTCGCCGTGGGGAGTGAATTACACACAGAAAGTGCTTTGAAGACAGACCCTGACCCGAGTAAGCGCCACAGACGTGCTGTTGTTGTTGTTGTTGTTGTTGTTATTATTATTATTATTATGACTACTACCACCACTGCTGCTATAGATTCCAAAACGGGACCTGGTATTTTTTTTCCCAGAGAATTTGGAAGAATTTTCTCGCCCAGAGAATTAGGAAGAATTTGGAAGATGGGGCTCCGTAAACATGTAAAAATATATCCACAGTAAGGATTTTACCATGAATGACTTTTCACAGGACACTATAAAACCCATCTAATGTCTGAAGAGAAAGCAAGAAAACCTCTCCGGTCATGATTTTGCTGCATTATTTTATGTTTGCTCAAAGGGGAAAAAAAAAAAAAAAAAAGACTCTCAAGGACTTAAAACCGTGATTTATTGCTTTTTAACAAGCAGTTTTGGGGAAGCCAGAAGAGAGGGTTCCCCTGCTGAAAGGGCAAGGGGAGGTAAGGAATTTCAGCGAGGGGGTCAGAGACAAGAGCGGCCAGGAAAAGGCGGCAGCAGTAGAGCAAAACAAAGGCTGATTCCAAGTGCAGTGCACACGGCTTCCTTCTCATCTCCACTGGCTCACGTACTGAACTCCTCATGGCCTTTCTATCAGGGCTGGGAAGTGAGCAGTGAAGACGGCTCTCCGGGACCTTACGATGCAGTGGGCGAGGCAGAGCAATAAGGCAGGTATCTGGAGCAGCTCCGTGAGCACCAGCAGGGGGGGGGGGGGGGGGGGGCCCCCCCGCCCCGGGGGGGGGTGCGGAGGCAGCTAACCGAGGGGAGGCGCCGGCGTCCCCATACCTGAGCAGCGAAGGATGCCTATCAGTCAGAAGGGGTGGGTGCATAGAAAAGTGGGGGAGAAGACGGGGATTCTGGGCAGAGAGAAGAGTGTGCCTCCAGGCAGAAATACAAACACGACCATGGAGTGTTTGTTTGGAACCTCCCAGGAGGGGCCAGAAAGCCAAGAAGGAGCTGGACGAACCACAAAAGAAAGGCTGTGATTTGCTGATCTTGCCGAAGTTTGAGCTTAGGGTTTATTATTACTATTTTTTAATTTACTAAAGTGTAAAATTGACTCTTCAGGTATGTAGAACTATGAATTTTAATGCGTGTATAAATTCACATAACCCCCACCATGATCAGGATATGGAATAGCTCCAGGAGCCCCCAGACTCCCTTAAACTATCCCTTCATAGTCATACCCTCGTCCTCCAGCCCTAATTCCTGGCAAACACGGATCTATTCTCCATCACTGCAGTTCTGTCTTTTCAAAAATGCCATACAAATGAAATCATACAGTATGTAACCTTTTGAGACTGGCTTCTTTTACTCAGTAAATATCTCTGAGATTATTCTAAGCGGCTGGGCATACAGATAGTTCATCACTATAGTTGCTGAGTATTAGCCTACGGTAGGGGGGGATACTATCATTTGTATATCCATTCACTCACTCAAAAACATTGGGGGTTTTCCCCAGCATGGGGCTACTATACATAAAGCTTCTACGAACATTCATAAACAGGTTTTTCTGTAGACACATGTCTTCTTTTCTCTAGGATAAATGCCCAGAAGTATGAGTGCTGGGTCACATACTGTGTGTGTGTGTGTGTGTGTGTGTGTGTGTGTGTGTGTGTGTTTGTATTTTAAGAAGCTGACCAACTGTTTTTCGGGATGGCTATCCCATTTTGCATTCCCATCACCAAAGCATGCAGGTTAGTGTGTTCCACATCCTTGTCAGCACTTGGTATTGTATTTTTTTCATTTTAGCCATTGTCACAAGTGATTAAAATTTGCATCTTCCTCGTTTCTAAGGATGTGGGACAACTTTCTGTGCCCTATGTTTCTCGTTTTGAGAGGAATTTCTGTTCACCTTTTTTTGGCCCCTTTTTAAACTGTTTTTCTTCTTACCTTAGGGTTTTGAGAATTCGTTATACATTTTGGATACAAGTCCTTGGTTGGAGGTGTGATATATAACGTATTTTCTCTAGCCATGACCTTGTCTTCTTATGTGTGCAATTTAGAAAGTTCCCTTACACTACGTTAGGGAGGAAAAATAGGAGGGATTTTTGGGTGGGGGCAACTTACTAAGAAATGAAAAATGTGGCTAGGAAGCCACGGATGGGCCCAATGTCTTCAGCACACAAGAAGAGAACAGGGTGTTCTCACGGCACGGGCAGGAGCTTGTGTGAAGCAGTCCATTCGGGGCGATGCTTTTAATGCCGTGACTAATGATGCCCACGTAAAGGTGATGTCTTCCCGTCCTGTTTTTAGTGCTGCTGAACCATCCCAGGTAATAAATCAAAGAAGCCAGGGTGGCTATTTGTATGGCGAGATAAGGGAAATTAATTTCAATGCCCAAACATGGACCTCCTTATATTAAAAAATGACTTGGCAATACTAGTCCTTTTCATGAGAATGTCTTGGAGAACCAACACTTGGAAAACACACACGCGGGGTGGATTCACCCTCTGTATTTTCAAGGGAAATACTGTTGTCTTCTGAGATTGGAAAGTCAAGGGGAAGAATCATTTCAAATATAAAGAGCAAAAAAATAAAGCACTGATGGAGTAAAAAAAATATTCATGGACTTTCAAGAAAGGGAGGATTATAATAATAAATTGCATGTAGTCAAATTCTTTCAGTTCTTAAAAAAACCCTTTACTGTGCTTTGCAAACTACTCTAATTGTCTCATTTTCATGAAAACTTAGACGCTCTGAGTTTAAAATGCATAAAAATATAAATACTAGGACTGTGAACAAGAACGTACGTAACAATAGCGCGGTTCCTAGGCGGAAACGTGGCTGGAACACAGTGTTAATACCTTGGCTGGAATACTAAGGGAAAGACAAAGTGCAAGAAAAGCCTGGAGACTTCTCTGAGCTTCCCAAGGGCCGCGCCCCCCCGGGGGGGGGGGGGGGCGGGGGGGGGGGGGGGTCTGAACGCAGTGGAGGAACAATGGGGGGCGGTCCATCACCAGTGAGCACGACTCTTCTCGCTGGCTCCAAGCAGGCAAGGTTGCCACCTGTCCAGCTTTCCTTTGAAAGGTCCCCACACAAAGTCCCTCTCTGCTCCAGGTTCAAAGTAGCATTTAATCTGGACTTCTGAATCCCCCAGCATTTCAGCAGCAGCAAATGCACTCTACTTCTAACTTGGAGAAGTCTCTTTCCAAGCTCTAACTTGGAAATTTGAACCCTGAATCTACTGACCAAATTCTGGGTTTACTCCAAGCAGGCACGGTTTCTCTCTCTCTTTGCTTCCCCCTTCTTGCCCCCACCAAAATCTCTTCTCTGCAGATGAGCTGAAGGGATGTCTTGGAAATGCGCATCGGATTGTGCCACCGCACTGGCTTCTCAGTGCATATTTAGCAGGAATATTTCCTACTACTCTTAGAGATCTCTATATACCATAGGGGTTAAGTAAATGTGTTGGTTAAGCAAAGGAATGAGTAAGTGTGCCAAAGTAGGGAGGTTCCTTTAAGATCCTAGCCTTACCTGCATTTATGTAAAAAAAATATTTTTAAAAGAAAAAATGGAAATGTTCTTCATCTTAGAGGGAGGAGTTATCTGAGTATAACAAAAAGCTCAAGAACTATAAAGAAACAATTGATAAATAAAATCATATTAAAATTGAATATGATGGGATGCCTGGGTGGCTCAGTTGGTTAAGCCTCTGGCTTTGGCTCAGGTCATGATCTCCAGGTTCATGAGTTTGAGTCCTGCATTGGGCTCTGGGCTGACAGCTCAGAGCCTGGAGCCTGCTTTGGATTCTGTGTCTCCCTCTCTCTGCCCCTCCCCCACTCACACACAGTCTCTCTCTCTCTCTCTCTCTCTCAAAAATAAAGAAACATCAAAAATTTCATTTTAAAAACTGAATATGGGTGAAAGGGTAGAGCAAATTCAAAATATCGCTGAAATACTGCATAAATACTTGTATGTCATCAACCTAAGAAAAAAATCTAGTTCTTATAGTACGTAAGAATCTCTTAGGGATGCCTGGGTGGCTCAGTTGGTTAAACGTCTGACTTCAGCTCAGGGTATGATCTCATGGTTCACGAGTTCGAGCCCCACATGGGGCTCTTTGTCCTCAGCGCAGAGCCCGCTTGGGATCCTCTGTCTCCCTCTCTCTGCCCCTCCCCCCTCTCAAACATAAAAAAACATTAAAAAAATTAATCTTTTAAAAAAAAATTTTTTTACCGTTTATTTATTTTTGAGACAGAGAGAGACAGAGCATGAACGGGGGAGGGGCAGAGAGAGAGGGAGACACAGAACCGGAAGCAGGCTCCAGGCTCTGAGCCATCAGCCCAGAGCCCGACGCGGGGCTCGAACTCACCGACTGCGAGATTGTGACCTGAGCTGAAGTCGGACGCTTAACCGACTGAGCCACCCAGGCGCCCCCAAAAATTAATCTCTTATAAATCAATAAGGAAATAAAATAAACCCAACAGAAAATTAGGGAAATTAGGGAAAATGTGAAAGAAACTACAGATGCTTCTTAAATAATTTTTTAAAAAAGGTTGCTAACCTCACTCTTAGGGAAAACTTGTTATCTATTTCATTCATTTGGGCTTTTTCCCTCATTTACTTCTGAACCACATGCCCGTGGATAAGCATAAAGCCTTGAACTCCGGAGAAAAACTGAAGGATGCTCTGGCAAAATAATTTAGATACACTGCCATCTTCCCTCATCTGACATACATTTATTGCCTAAGCAACAAGGAACACATGCCTCCACTTTCTCATCTGTTAAATGGGAACAGTCATAGCGCCAACCTCACATAGGTCAATTTGGTAGAATACACGTGAAGTGCCAGCCATAACGTAATATACGGTGTTTATCTCATGTCAGGCACCAAGCTACAGTGGGCAGGGATTCTGCAATGGCCAGTGTAGCAGGAAGGCAGGAATGTTTCAACAGCCATAACTGAAAGGGGAAGTGGGTATATACATAGCACGGGGAGTAAAAGTAAGTCCCTGAGAGAGTTCAAAAGGGAGGCAAGATCATTTCTAGTTCAAGCTGTCTGAGATTTCCTGGAGGAAACGGTGCTTAAACCACACTTCGAAGGGGAGAGACAATCTGGATATGCCTCTGACAAATCTGCTTATACAGTTTATCAGTAAGAGCCAATCAACGTTTATTAGGCCAGGCTCCTTGTCAAGCACTCAAGATGACAGAGGTGAGAACAGAAACGGCCTCACTTTTGCAGAATTTAGAGTTTAATGAACAGGAGAACTGAAATATGCTTAAAAAGCAAAGCAATAACGGGGCGCCTGGGTGGTTCAGTCAGTTAAGCGTCCGACTTCTGGCTCAGGTCTTGATCTCACAGTTCGTGGGTTCGAGCCCCGCGCCGGGCTCTCTGCTGACAGCTCAGAGCCTGCAGCCTGCTTCAGATTCTGTGTCTCCCTCTCTCTCTCTCTGCCCCTCCCTTGCTTACACTCTGTCTCTCTCTCTGCCCCTTCCCTGCTTGCGCTCTCTTTTTCTCTCTCTCAAAAATAAATAAACATTAACAAAATTAAAAAAAAAAACAAAAAGAGGCGCCTGGGTGGCGCAGTCGGTTAAGCGTCCGACTTCAGCCAGGTCACGATCTCGCGGTCCGTGAGTTCGAGCCCCGCGTCAGGCTCTGGGCTGGTGGCTCGGAGCCTGGAGCCTGTTTCCGATTCTGTGTCTCCCTCTCTCTCTGCCCCTCCCCCGTTCATGCTCTGTCTCTCTCTGTCCCAAAAATAAAAAAAAAAAAAAAAAAAAAAAAGAAAGAAAGCAAAGCAATAATGAACATAACCTGTGGGAGGAGGATTGCCCACCCTGTGTAGGGTACGGGAGAAAATGTAAGTTATAAGTAATGGGTCAATTCTTGTATTGATTGGGTCTGAGGGTGTTCACGAATGCCTATTATATTGTTTTGTAACTTACTAAGTATGCTGTGTACCATATTTAATGGCTCCTAAGGTACACTGCTTTTTTTTTTATTTATTTTTATTTTACCATCTCCAACACTGGGATGCCTTGTAACAGAGATGAGATAGGAAAGCATTATGGATTCGTTGACTTGGCTGCATTTTCACTTTATTCCTGGCATATAAAATAAAGGTCCAAAAGATTTGATGAAATACGGCATATTCTTTTTTATGTATTAAGTATTATATTTTTAAAAGATAATAAATTTTTTTAAAAACTACATTATACCTTTTATCACCTGGATAGGCTGAGTATTATTTTGTGTGTTATTTAAAATAAAGATATGAAAGGGGGTGTCTGGCTGGCTCAGTTGGTAACGCATGTGACTCTCGATCTCAGGGTCCTGAGTTCAAGCACCACGTTGGGTGTAGGGCTTACTTAAAAAAATAATAATAAAAATAAAGACATGGAAGTTCATACTCTCAGGTACAGGTGATAAACTCAGAGATAAAATATGCCTCCATCTAATTCAGTTCACGATATAAAATCAGATCCTACTAAAATATTACTGAAACTCTTAACTCGGCGTTCATCCACATATATAACCACTGCCGTGTCCTCAGACTCCACCGCCACCCCCCTTGTCCAGTTCCTTTTTCCAGCTAGAAGAAGTGAATGCGATGGGACTGGGGATCATTGAACTACAAAAGCAGTCAGTCGTTAGTATCTATCCACTAAAATGATTATCAATATCCATAACATTGGAAGTTACTTAGTCCCTAAGTAATCCAGCTTATCTCAATCATCTTGAAACAGGATTTAACTGTTTTAAACAATTTGGTTCTAGACAGTCAGAAGTGTCACCTTTTTGGAAGCTTTACGTTGCAGCCTGATAGCAGGAAATGGTTTCGCCAAAGCCATAGTTAAGCGCTTGGATGTGGATTCTCTTATTTCTCAGACTATTTTTCCTCTCTCCCTGCCCCCACCCGGATTTCCAAAGGCGAGCTACAAATGGGGTCTGGTGTGTGCGTGTGTGTGTGCGTGTGTGTGTGTGTGTGTGTGTGTGTGTGTGTGTGAGAGAGAGAGAGAGAGAGAGAGAGAGAGAGGGAGGGAGGGAGGGAAGGATGAGGGTGAAATCAACAAGTACAGGGAGGATGCTATTTGGATAGATTGGGACAGCCCGGCAGTGGCATTGCATGCGTCTCTATTTTCTTTTAAAGAGCAATTATGATTTAATGTGGTAAAATTATATCATTAAACCTACTCAAATGGAATAAATTCTCCTTGTGATATGCATTTAGAAAGGCAGTTCATATTCTATCCCTAAAATATATCTATTACATTTTTGTGTCTACCCGCCACTTCTCTTTTTACCATGATACTGGAGATAAGTTTCAGACAGTCTGGCAGGAGCAGAAAAAAAAATACAACAACCCTGAAACTCGATACGTATCTTACTCATCGAGACCTTTGTGATCTGTTAGTGAAAATTAATACTTAACTATAAGTACATTCTCCAACTTCCCTAAGCACAAATCTCTAACATCTTTTTACATTCTCTACAAAGACCGTTACTTGTTATTATTATAGTTTCCCCTCTTCGTTTAAAAAGCACTACAATTTAAATTAATGAGTTACGTTTACACTCAAGTGAAGAACGGTCACAGGCATCGTCTCCAGTTATGACTCTTAACCACAAACACATCAGAAGTATTTGTAATATAGTTTTCTTCCAGCTCAAAGCTGAGAATCTGGCATGGTGGTGTGGACTCTCATGTGGCCCCTTTTGTGTCTTTTTGTATATGCTAGGATATTGGCCCTCTGAAGCTAGGTACATTGCTTCCTTCTTTATAACCTCAGCTTGTGGGAGTTACCCCGGCCTCTTAACTGTTTGGGATTTGGAGAGAGAAAAAAAGAACAAAGGCATGATGGAGGTCAAGAGTGGGCTCCACGGTTTAAAATAACTGACAGTGTCCCAGCTGTGTACCCTGCCAGCTAGGAGCACAGACTTTGGCACGTACCACACGTGGGTTCACATCCCTGCTCGGCCACTTGTTACTGCGTCCAGGCAAGTTATGTAACTTATTCCAGTCTCCGGCTCCTCAAGGGCCAGATGCAAATAGGACTACTTAGGGTGCAAACCTGTTGGGGGAATAAGTAATACCTCCAAGCCCTTGCAAAGTACGAGCTGTGAGCGGCTGCTGTGAATACTACCTTGGATTGCCTTGCTTTTGTCAAGAGGTGGACTCTTCATCTCTGTAAGTTAAAGGGGCAGTGATTAGTATACAGGCTTGGGGACTCATAACATCAAAGGAAGGTTGCCTAGTTCAAGGTGGGAGCAAGGTTGGGTGGAGGGAGGATCTGTGAGTATGAGACAGGACAGGGAGATTTTGCTTTTACGCATCTCTGTCTACCCACCCCAAGACCCAAAGGCCACTAAGTTTGTCCCCTCTCCTATTTGTATCAAGGAGGCTATGAAAATTACCACATGAGAAGAACACAGGAGGGAAAAGTACAAGGGTAAGGGAGATAGCCACCTCTGCATGGTACAGACAGAAAATCCAGTCCAGTCACTGGGCAAAATAAATTTCTGCGGCTATTTCCAATATGATGTGCGTGTCTATAAAGTCTTTTCATTTTGCACAGAGCTCATGAAATGGATTCAATTATCTTGGTCACACCTTGCACAACAAGCTGGCCAGGAGAATGACGCCATTTAGAAGCAGCAGGCCCCCTAGACGGCCTGCTGCTCCAAGGACCAACCTTTTTCCACTGGCCTATTTTACAGACAAGAAATTTGAGGCCCATAGACCTGGGCGATAACCAAAAAGAGAACTGTTGGCAAAACAGTCCTAGAGCAGGGTCCCTGAATCTCCCAGGATATTATTTTCTTTTAAGTTCACTTATTAATTTTGAGAGAGTGAGGGATGGGCAGAGACAGAGGGGGAGAGAGAGAGAGAGAGAGAGAGAGAGAGAGAGAGAGAGAATCCCAAGCAGGCTCTGCACTGTCAGCAAGGAGCCCAGTGCAGGCCTCAAGCTCACAAACTCTGAGATCATGATCTGAGCCGAAATCAAGAGTCACAGGCTTAACCGACTGAGCCACCAAAGCACCCCTCACCCCAGGACGGGCTTTCGAGTAGATCACGCTGATGCTTTCTGCAGGTTGCTTCACGACAAACTGAGCTATATTCCAAGTGTTGTTCTGCCTCGCGGCCCTCGTGGTGTAAACTCACCCAAGGGCTAGCTCAAAGGCACATGCTTCCCCCAATTTCCCATGGAAACAAATGAATTCTGTCCTCCTGTTTCTGTTTCCCAGCGGCCCTCAAGCGGGGGGCACCACACACTAATGGCAGCATCTGACAAGCACTCCCATAGGCCAAACTCTACCTACCGCTGCTGATTTGATTTATCATCACGAAATACAAGGGGGTGTTGTTATCTGCAGCTTACTTAGGGGGAAACTGAGGCACGGCGAGGCTAAGCAACCTCTGTAGGATCCCATGCCTAGGAAATGTTGGAAGCAGGTTGTGATTATAGGGCTGCTTCACTCTGGTGTCTCTTGTGCTACCCTGAGGCCTCAAGCTTTTGTACCACAATCCTTGCACCACGGCAGTCCCAGAGCCCACCCAGCTGTGTCTCCTGCTCCCCTTCCCTCCAGGAAGCTGAAATACAAGCATCAGCAATAGTGCCTATGGTATGCAGAACCCTAAGACGACCCTGGTGACCCACATACCCTTGCACTATGCCCTCCCGGTGAGTATGAGCAGGACCTGTGAACATGACAGAACAGCACTCCGTTGATTACGCTGTATGGCCAAAGGGATTCTGCAGATGTAATTAATGTCCCTAATCAGTTAACGACGAGTTCATCAAGCAAGATATCCCCCGGTGGGCTTGGCCGAACCAGGTGAGCTTTTTATTTTTTTATTTTTAAAAATTTTTTTTAACATTTATTTTTGAGACAGAGAGAGACAGAGCATGAACAGGGGAGGGGCAGAGAGAGAGGGAGACACAGAATCTGAAACGGGCTCCAGGCTCTGAGCGGTCAGCACAGAACCCGACGCAGGGCTCGAACTCACGAACCGCGAGATCATGACCTGAGCCAAAGTCGGAGGCTTAACCGACTGAGCCACCCAGGTGCCCCCAGGTGAGCTTTTTAAAAAGGAGGACTGAGCTCTCTCCCTGAGGACAAAGACACTCTTCTTTCTGTTGGCCTTGAAGAAGCAGGCTGCCATTTGTGGAGAGAGCCACAGGCAGGGCACACGAGGTGCTCTTTCAAAACTCGAGGCCTCAGTCCTCAAAACTGCGATGAACTGAATTCTGTGAACTCTGGACAACTTGGGCGCTTCAAAGAGGGCTCCGAGCCTGAGAGGACGTCAGGATCTGCTGATACCTTCCTCACAGACTTCTAAGACCTTGAGCAGGGGACCCACTTAAGGCAGGTCTGGACGCCATGGCAACTGGGAGATAATAAATGTTTGCGTTTTAAGGTACAAAGTTCATGGTATTTTGTTACACGGCAACAGAACACACACACACACACACACACACACACACACACACACAATCCCTCATCGTATACAACTGGGTTCCGCAAGAGGCTGGCAGAGCAATGCCTGAGAGTGCTTTGCTGAGAAGGCACCGGCACGTGCTGGGCAACAGCAGTAGCTTCCTACTTCTACAGCCCTGAGGAAGTAACCTAACTCTCTGACACTCTGTCCCCCCACCTGCAAGGTCCCAGTGCCTGCCTCAAAGAGTTGTCACAGATATTAAATAATACAGGAAAGTATTTCACCCAGTGCCTGGGATGTTACCGATACTGGCAGATGTTAGCTTTTGTTCTTATTAACCATGCATTCCTGTTCACTGGGCCTCAGTTTCACTCTCTTCGCAAGAAGGGTGGAGTGGAAAGGCTCTGAGCTTCCTTCCTGTCCTGATGCACTCACAGAACCTGTGCCCAGCATTCTTTCCATCCCTTTCTCTTCCCTGCCCGTGTGCACACAAGCAGGCATCCCTGGGAAACCACCCACCCAGCCCCACAGCGGCCCACCTGAAACCAGAATGCTGAACTTTGTGACTGAGTGTTTACAGTTGTTGTCACGATTCAGATAAGCACATCCTGCTTTCTGTTTAACAAGCCATTAAAGGCACAGAGGCGTGCGTACCTGGCCAGTGGGGCGCACTCGCTGAAGGTGCCTCCCGCAGCCTGCGGATCCTGACCCACCCAGCTCCCCCAGGCCACTCCAGACCAGACCTCCCAGGAGGGAATGCGGGCAGGGGGGCAGGGATGCGCAGCTAGGGTGAGCAGAAAGCTGGTGCTGCAAAGCCTGATTCCAGCTCTCTTCATTCCAAACCCTTACCTTGAAGTGAGTTTCCTCCAGGGAGTTTTCAGAGTCTGCAAATCTCTCCTCCTAATGAGTCAACCCATCTGAACCAGGCACACAGCCACATTTCCGCTTTCCAAATGAGTTTGAAGGTGATGAACTTGGATCAGACTGCCCCACCATCATCCCCACCCCACCTAGGTGTCTGGATCTCAGGTGAAAAGAAACTACTACATGAATGTCTTCTAATCTTCTTGGTTAAACGTGGAACAAATGAAAGATAACCATTACGGAAAGACCCGGCTGTGTCCGCTGGGGTGCGGCTGTGTCACGTTAAGGTAAAGAGGAGGACTCCAGCATGAGAGAAGTAACCCACGCAAAGCTCAACTCCGATCAAAGATAATAAATAGATTATTCGAAGAGACAACCATACATGAGCACAGCACACATCCGTATCACAGGTCAGACAACTTACCGAAATAAGTGACCATAGTTTTAAAATATGGCACGCTTTACTTTCTAAAGGTGTGTTTTCAGGAGCACCGCAAAAAACATTAATAAATAACATTTATTGAGCCCCTACTATATGCCTATCAGAAACTGCATACTAAGTACTGTAATAACTGTGTACCAATGAGACAAGGCTCTCAAGAAGCAAAAGACTTGTCATTCATCGTCCAGATGTTGTACAATGCTCTTTTTCCCATGCAGTTCTATCTTGGAATTGCATAAGCCTGATTCAGACTGTAATGGGCCTGGGAATCTAGTTACCCCGTGAGGAAAACTCAACAACCAGGATATATTTAAGTCCACTGTACAAACTAGGAAAAACACGCCGAGGGAAAATACCTTAGGGATAGGCTATGAAATCATGAAGGCAGATGCTCAAGAGAGGTGTGTTTCCTATGAGCATTCACCTGCTATTCGTTCTTCTGTTCTGTTCTCTATTCACTGGTGGACAATAATGAAAAGAGACAAAGAACGTGACTCTGGAGTCAGACCACCTGGGCTCAGTGCCTAGTTGACCGCCCCCCGTGAGCTGTGTGACCTTGGGCGAATCACCTCACCTCACTGCGCCTCAGTGCTGCATCTATCACATGGACATGATCAGAGAACATTCCTTCTGGGGTTGTTCTGAAAATCCAGCGACAGGACTGCAAACTATGCTGGCTGGCATGGAGCTCTCAGGGAACACTGGCTACCTCGATTCCATTACTAGTAGCTGGCAGACGTCCTCTAACAGGTGCCAACGAGAGGGGTTTTTTGGTTTTGGTTTTGTTTTGTTTTGATGCTTGCAATACATTTTTGAAATAGAGATTCTGAATTTGTTAACTTGGGAAAAATACAAGTATTCACTTATTATAACAAAATGTCTCCTGATATTACTAGACCATCACTGCCTTACCCCACGCCTAATCACAAGACGGTTCAGGTGGGTATTGTTCCCTTGATACAGTTGAGGAACCTGAGATTCAGAATTCGTGGTGCTGATATATTGGCCACAAACAGAGTTGGGAAGGAAACTCAAGTTTGCATCAGTCCAAAGTCTAGGTCTTAATTGTGACGGGTATTCTCAAAGGTCACTTACAGCGTAAAAAGGACGTATCCCTGGGTGGTGGTGGGGTGCCAGGGTGGCTCAGGTGGTTGAGCGTCTGATTTTGGCTCAGCTCATGATCTCATGGTTCATGAGTTCACGTCCCACATCAGGCTGTCAGCACAAAGCCCATCTGGGATCCTCGGTCCACCCCTCTCCCTCAATAAATAAATAAATAAATAAATAAATAAATAAATAATTTTAAAAAAACATTAAAAAAGAAAAAAAAAAGGACATACCCCTGGAGATGTACGTAAAGTACACAGTGCTTGGGTTCAATATGAAACACAATCTTACACTGAAACTTCCAGTTTAGCGCTAAGAGAAATATAATGTGAGCCACAGAGCTAATTTTAAATGTTCTAGCAGCCACACTTAAAAAAAGGTAAGTGAAATGGACGGAATTCACAGTAAGCACATTTTACTTAACGTGTACTTATAAAATACTATCACTTCAACATGAAATCAACATAGAATGACCATTGAGATACTGTGCATTGTTAAGACACTAAGTGTACTAAGTCTTTAAACTCTGGTATTTTCCACCTACTGAGTATCTCAGTTCACCCTAGCCATTTTTCACATGTTCAAGACCCACATGGGACCAGGGGCCAGACCACGCTGACCAGTCCGTGCAAGGCTAGCAGCAAATCGCAGTGACAGCTCACGTTGCACACTACTGAACACAAGCATTTGTGCCACTACCTACGTGTTCCCCTGGCAGACCTGTGACTTAGGGAGGACCCATGACATTTGCCTTCCTTTCTCAGGTACCATCCAACATCCAAATTTTTAGCTGCGAGAAGACTCAATGATATTCTCACTTCTAATGCAGAACACTCAGGCCTCATTCAGGGTAGTTAAGCCTGCACAACTCCATATACACTTTTTTTCTGGATGTCGGGGAAAACATGTGAAACAGAAGTGGAACAGGAAAGACAGCGCTGCGGTGCAGGTAACCACGACGCAAATGGATGTATTTTTTTTCCCCCCCCGGACTCGTGGACAATCAATGAAAACAAGCCCTTATTTGCTGAACAAAAATAGCTTGGCCATGAGCTTCTTTGGCTCGGCTCAGCTGGGGTGCTTGTTGATGCCCTGGCCGACGGCAATCTCTCCTGTGGGGGGGGTGGACACAGGCCAGAGATGAACATTTAATTGCGAGAGGATTGCTGAACGACTGGGTGATCACTGAGAGCGAAAAGTCCAAAGGAAAAAGGGAACCACCTCCAGAAAAAAAAAGGAGTTTTCAAGAGAGGATTGATTGTATAACCTCCTGCTACACAAGAGTCGAAGTGAGGAAGAGGTCTCCTTCCTTCCCTGTTGCCATCCCTCTCTTCATTCACTCACTCAACACCTACTTGGCATCCAGCACAGAAAGGGAGACAATGTAGCCAGCCTCAGAGGCCTGATAAGGGAATGCCCACCATCTACCCCCACCCAGGGGGCTCTGTGCTTCAATGAAGGGGCACAGCAAGGGGATGGAAAGGGAAAGACTTGGAAAATGCAGATTAAACTCTTAGGTAATGAGTAGAGGCCAAAGCCTAAGAAAGAAGTCTGATTTTAGTGCCTACGAGTTAGTTTTAACAACCAGAATTTGTGAAATGGGTGAGGAAAAAGGCCAAGTCTATAGGATTCTGACATGTGTCTCTACACAGCAAGGCCAGGAAGAACAGAAAGGAAGGTAGGCCTCCAGGGCTGCTCAGGTCAGCACATCTGGGCCTTGTTTATCACAAAGGGTCCGGAAGAAGTACTGGCCAATCAAGGCTGAAAGTAGGGCAACAAGTGGATGTCCTGACCATAAAATGACTAGGGAAAACCCAGCTTTAAGATCTACAATGAAAAAAAAAAGACTGCATGGTTCAGGGTGGAACAGGAGAAGCATAAACTAGCAGATGAGCAGAGGAACAGAGCACAGGAGGCCATCTTTGGCTAATCGCACCCAATGGCTTCAGGCATGGATCTGACTTGGTTGTGGACCACCCAGGAAAATGTTAGAAAATTGACTTCGTAGGTATAGATTTTCAAAGAAGCTGTGGAGTGCTGGAACACGGAGCTGAGAAGGTTGGGGAGAGGACGGAAACAGGAGATAGTCTAACACAGAAAGGACTTGGAGATTCTAAATGCCCAAAATTCTGAGGGCTTTTTAAAAAACAGTCCTCTGGCACAGCGAAGGAAACCATCAACAAAACTAAAATGCAACCCAGGGAATGAATGGGAGAATATATGTGCAAATGACACATCAGATAAAGGGCTAGTATCCAAAATCTATAAAGAACTTATCAAACTCAACACCCCAAAAATAAACAACCCAGTTACGAAACGGGCAGAAAATACGAGCAGACATTTCTCCAAAGAAGACATACAAATGGCGAATCGACACATGAAAAACTGTTCAACGTCACTCATCATCGGGGTAGTACAAATCAAAACCACCATGAGATACCCCCGCACATCTGTCAGAACGGCTAAAATTAACAACTCAGGAAGTAACAGATGTTGGTGAGGATGCGGAGAAAGAGGAACCCTTTTGTACTGCGGGTGGGAATGCACACTGGGGCAGCCACTCTGGAGAACAGTATGGAGATTCCTCAAAAAGTTGAAAACGGGACTACTCTACCACCCAGCAACCAAACTACTAGGGATTTGTCCAAAGGATACAAAAAAATGCCGTTTTGAAGGGGCACATGCACCCCAATGTTTACATCAGCACTAGTGACAATAGCCAATTATGGAAAAAGCCCAAAAGTCCATTGACTGATGAACGGATAAAGAAGATGTGGCACACACACACACACACACACACACACACACACACACACAACAGAATACTACTCAGTGATGAAAAAGAATAAAATCTTGTCTACAATGACGTGGATAGGACTAGAGTGTATTATGCTTAGCGAAACCAGTCAGAGAAAGACAAGTATCATATGATCTCACTCATATGTGGCATTTAAGGAACAAAACAGAGGAATATAAGGGAAGAGAAGGAAAAACAAAATAACATATAAACAGAGAAAGGCAACCATAAGAGACTCTTAAATGCAGAAAACAAACTGAGGGTTGCTAGAGGGGAGGTGGGGGGGATGGGCTAAATGGGGAATAGGTATTAAGGAGGGCACTTGTTGGGATGAGCACTGGGTGTTGTATGTAAGTGATGAGTCACTAAATTCTGCTCCTGAAACCAACACTACACTATATGTCAACTAGCCTGAATTTAAATAAGAACTTGGAAGAAAAAGAAATAGAAAAAAAAAAAAAAATAGTCCTCTGGGCCCAGGAACAAAATAATACCAAAATACTAAAAATAAGGCAGTGAAGGGGTGCTTGAGTGGCTCAGTCAACTGAGCATCTGACTTCGGCTCACGTCACGATCTCATGGTTCGTGGGTTTGAGCCCTGCGTTTGGCCCTGTGCTCCGTGCCGACAGCTCAGAGTCTGGAGCCTGCTTCTGACTGTATGTAGCTCTCTCTCTCTCTGCCCCTCCCCTGCTTGAACTCTGTCTCTTTCTTTCTCACAAATAAACATTAAAAAAAAAAAAAAAAAAAAAAGCAGCATGAAAAGGTTCATCCCTGAAATGGATGGCTCTTAAATACAAAGAGAAATACTACCCACTCACCTATACCCCAAAAAGGGAAAAGTTAGGTTGAAGTCACTGAATGTGAATATAACAGTTAAGGGGCAGAGCGGAGAAGACTTATGGAACATTCTGGACAAATGTTGGCTCCACATGGAGCTTCCGTTCAAAAGTGGGAAAGACAAAAAAAGGGAGGAGGGACAGAATCAGGTAGCACATAAACAAACAACTGGTGAGTGCAGAGCCTGGACTCTGCGAACAGATAAAAGTGAGTGATATTGTAGGGAGTGGCTGGGGAGGCCAAGTACAGGTACAGTCAGGAGGTATCCTGGATTACTCCCCTCTGAGGTGCTCTTGGTAAGGTGTGGGCGAACAGTGCAGACAGCAGACAGTGAGGTGGGGGTGAGAAGGACCCCTGAGGCCTCCGTCAGCTCAGTCACAACCCCTTTCACTGCCACCACCCCGCATACTCTTGAGCCACAGCTATTCATGTAGACCTCCCATAAAATAATATCTTAACGTTGTAAGGCAAAAAAAAACAAAAACAAAAACAAAAACAAAAAAAAAAAACGTGAACTCATAAATAGAAGACTGGTGGTTGCCAGAGGTCAGGGTTTGGGTGTGAACAAAACGGGTGAACGGGGTCAAGAGGGACAAATTTCCAGTTGTAAAATAAGTAAGTCCTGTGGATGTAATGGACAGTATGGTGACTATAGTTAACGATACTGTATTGTGTAGTTAGAAGTTGCGAGGCGTAGATCACAGGACTTCTCAGCACAAGAAAATAAAATTGCAACCATGCATGGCGATAGACGTGAACTAGACCTACTGTGGGGATCACTTCGAGAAACGTACAAATACCGTACCACGTTGTACACCTGAAACTAGTGTCACCTGTCAGTTATACCTCAACGACAGCAAAACTTTAAAACAAATAATATAAGAGGATCGATTAAAAAAAGGGTCCCCGAATCAAAATACAGATAAACGCAGGACTGTAAGTTAAAAGTCATCTGGACCCCTGGATTTCTCTTTCAGCCCACAGACTATGCTTCAAAAACAATGTAAAAGGTTATCACACACCTTAACAAGGTGAGCAAGGAAAGGCTGGCTCCAAACATTTGAAATGGCTCCAAACATTTGAAATGTTTATTTCAGCTGGAAATAAACAGCTGAAGACTGCTTAAAAATTTGGGGGGAGGGGCACCTGGGTGGCTCAGTTGGTTAACTGCCTGACTTCGGCTCAGGTCAAGATCTCACAGTCCGTGAGTTCGAGCCCCGTGTCGGGCTCTGTGCTGACAGCTCAGAGCCTGGAGCCTGCTTTGGATTCTGTGTCTCCCTCTCTCTCTGCCCCTCCCTTGATCACACTCTGTCTCTCTTTCTCTCTCTCTCTCTCTCTCTCTCTCTCTCTCTCTCTAAAAATAAGTAAACATTAAAAAAATTAAAAAAAATTTGTACAAATCTACTGGAAGCCTCAAAATTGTCCGCCAAAAAACTCAAGAGACACGGGCGAAGGATCTCTTTCCTCATTCCATGTTTTCCAGAAAACTGTAAAAGGGTGGAAAGAATCCAGAGAGAGGTAAGGAGGATTAAGAGGAGGGAAAACGGAACTTTGGAGGAAAGGTTCCAAGGGTCAGAATGGTTTTGCCTGAAAAGGCGGCCACAGGGAGAATTTTAGTAACTGTCTTCAAGTATACAACAGGGCACAACACGTTATCTTTATCAGCAGACAGGACAGAGGAGATGGTCTTGACCTGCAGCCAGAGTGGGCCAGGGAGTTTGGGGACCCAGAGGAGTGAGTTCTTGACTGGACTGGATTACAGTAGGGGACACCGTAGAATTCCTTGCCTTGGAGAGCTTTATACACAAACAACGCAGGTGTTACACACAACGCAACGAAGGTGAGACCAAGTGACCTTCAGCCGCCCCTTCCTACGATATTTCAACTTGTGGCTCCCAAGTGTGGCAATAAGGCTTTACTAATACTCCGTTTCCTGCCCCGGGTCGGGGGCGGAGTAGGGAGTAAAATATTCAAGGTACAGAAAGATCTCATCCAAGGAGGGGTTTACCAATGACAATGTTTTATAATGCACTAAAAAGGATGCCATTGTTCACCTGATTTTTTTTAAGAATGGCAGTAAACGTAAGCAAGAGAAACAGAAGCCCTGATGAGCACAGTTACGCTTAGAAGAAAAATTAGGCCAAATGTAAGACGCCCTGAGGTCCCAATTCTGCTAAATGAACACACGGAACGAAGAAGTGTGGAGCGCATGTCCTAAGTTCAAGCTGAACTCGGGGATTCTCTTCACTTCCTTCACGAAGAGGCATTTATGGCAGAAGGCTCAAGAACCAATAAAAAAGGTAATTTCACAATATCTCTGCTGTGTCCCCAATCATCCAAAGGGCCGAAGGCAGCTCTGTTCCCACTACACTGCACTACGCTTGCCACGCGGCTGGTTTTCAATCGACACTGCTGTGTACTTCTTTTTTTTTTTCTTTTTTTTCCTCCCAAGCTGGGCCTGTCGGGGTTTTGTAAAAAAAAAAAAAAAAAAAAAAATTGCAACTCCACACCAGGCTGCTGGCCTCTGGTTGGGTTGCGACCAAAAGAAGGAGACGATTTACGCTCCTAGAGAAAAGGGGGTTCCGTGCTGGCACAAGGCACAGGTGAAGATTCTAAAAGCCACGTGCAGTTTAGGAAGGAGGAGGTCAGAAGCTCGGGAGTAATCTGGCCACTGGATCCTGTGTCTCTGTAATTCTGAAGAGTAATCCTGATGAGTGAGTTCTGATCGAAAATCAAGCGTTAAACCTCTGTTGGCATTACGTGAAAACGGATACTTCCATTTCAAGTCTACAAAATTCTGGAACCCCGCTGCTCCAAATGGTAGCCACCAGCCATGTGTGACCATTTCACTTTAATTGAGGTTCCATGAAATTAAAAATTCAGTTCCTCAGCTGCACTAAGCACATGCCAAGTGCTTGGGCACCTCACTGGCCAGTGGCTACTGCGCAGGACAGCACAGGTAAATGAACCTTTTTACCATCACAGAATATTCTATTAAGCACCTCTGTGCTACAATATTAGAGGCTGAAGGACACTTGAGAAGTCAGCCAAATAATGTCACAGATGTAGAAATGAAGGCCCAAACAGAGGGTACCTGTCCCAACAGGGAACGGTCATCTCTTCCCTTACCCCCCACACCAACGCACCCTGAACTAGAGAGGTCTAAGAGGGGTTACATGTGATGAGTCATGAGGGCCCTGGGAAAACTAGAGAGGGAGGGAACTAACCTTAAGGAATTTAACAGGAACAAAAGTATAGGGTGCAAAGATGGTCCGGCGGGGGTGGGGAGATGTAGCGTAAGCAAAGGAAAACAGATCATTGTGTAGACTAAAGGGTCAAACGTGGCAGACATTTTAGAAAGGTCTAAGAAAATGTACAGTAAGAATGGAAGAGGAAATGAAGGATTGATTTTCAAGGTTCCTGTTTCAATTCTCTCTCCATTGCTTTGTAAGTAACAAACCGCGCTACAGGAGGTTTCTGATAACAGCTTTGTTTTTCTAAAATTCTGGGGAATTGGCTGGGCTCAGCTGAATGGTTCTTCTTTAGCTGGGGGTCAGTTATGCAGTTCCATTCAGCTGGAAACTCCTGTGGCCCTCCAAGAGGTGGGCAGCTCTGTTCCGTTCCCTGTGTGTGGCCTCTGCCATCCCAAACCTGGTCTCTCGCTTCCCAGAAGTCTAGGCTAAACTTCCCTGCGTGGCAAGTGTGTGCCAAGAGAACTAAGGAGCAAGCTGCCAAGCCTCGAACTTGCCACTGTCCCTTCTACTGTGTTCTATGACCTAAAGTGACTGAAGGGACTGCCCAAAGTAAATGTGGGCGGGGACACGGACTCCAGCTGTAGGTAAAGAGTAGCAAAGAAGGTGTGGTCATTCTTTTCTTCTTCTTCTTCTTTTTTTAACAGCCAGAGAGAGAGCACAAACTGGGGAGGGAGAGGGAAAGGGAGAGGGAGAGGGAGAGGGGGAGAGAATCCCCAGCAGGCTCCACCCATGAACTGGGAGATCATGACCTGAGCAGAAAACAAGAGACGGACACTTAACCGACTGAGCCACCCAGGCGCCCCTGTGGTCATTCTCAATCCATCACATTGCCCCCATACCAAGCTAAGGAATACTAATGAACTTAGTAGGAAATAGAAAACAAGAGAACAGAGGGATCAGAACTGTGTCTTAGGAAGAAAAAAACAAGTTCGGATAAGTGAAATAAATAAGAGAGAACCATCTACAGTTAGGAGCACGTAACACTGAAGGCACTGGGGAGAAGGAGAGAAACATTTCTGATCGGAGTAACTATAAAAATGGTGCATTATTTACCCAGATCGGAAAAGCTTGCTAAGTAAAGGTAAGTCTTAGTCCTGGACCAATTTAGAAAAATCCCTACCTGCAGTTTATGTTCAGATTCAAAAAGAACAATGATAGCCACGGGCCCATCCAAACAGACGCCAAACATACAGTCAAATGTACCTTAAGTGCTTTTTAACCTGGTTTCAATCATCACTTACAATTTTTTAAATTCTGCTGAACAGGTAGCTCCCCTGATTTAGAAAGTTAAACAACATTTACCATTAGCAAGCCATTATTTGGAAAGCTGAAACTGTATACTAAATTACAGGGTATAAGAGATACTTAGCTAACTGAAACCTGGCCAAAATAGTAGGACAAATGTAACTAAATACTAGCTTGGAATTCTAATTAACCATTGCTTCCCACAGTCTTTGTCTTTACATCTCTTTCAAAACAGACGTTATCAATATGATCCTTTCAGAAGGTCTAGTCTAAGTGAAGGAAGAGCCAGAACCTTTAAGACGTCTAATGTTAAGACGGTGGAGAGTTTTGGAATAAGTGCCCACTCTAGCGAGGTACTTACTGAGTTCCTGTTGCATGCCAAGTGCCAGAGATAAAGCAGAGCACGTGACAGAGTCCCCATCTCGTGGCAATGTACATTCAGCGGCCAAAGTCAAATTACCAGCAGATCCATCTAGGATCATTTCAGCTCATAACACACGTTCTAGCAAATCAAAATGGCGGAGATGAGAGGGTGATGCGTGCATGCGGGAGCTTCTTTTACATAGAAGAGTCTTCCCTAAGCTCTCCAACTGTCAGATAGAAATTGAAGGCCCATACACGTTTGGTACCTCCAAGTTTTACCTGATTCATTAAGTTTCGTAATTCCTTTCCTCTTTGAGGTCCCTTCTGAGCTCTTTTAAAAGGTCATTTTACAGTTGTGAAGCTATAAGGAACAGGGAAGGCAGTGGGGTAGGATGAGAGCATACAGTTCCTAAGCCACCCACTGCTACTTGTCAATAGATGGAAAAGAACCAAGGGGCGCCTGGGTGGCTCCGTCGGTTAGATGTCCGACTTTGGCTCAGGTCATGATCTCGCAGGTTTCGAGTGCGAACCCCGGATCAGGCTGTGGGCTGAGAGCTCAAAGCCTGGAGCCTGCTTCAGATTCTGGGTCTCCCTCTCTCTCTGCCCCTTCCCCGCTCTCTCTCTCTCTCTCTCTCTCTCTCTCTCTCTCAAAAATAAACATGAAAAAATGTTTTTAAAGAAAAGAAACGAAAAAGCTTCCAGAAGAACAGAGTGTCTCCCTTACACCTGGTAATTAATTAGAGCACCTGGATGAATGAGGTAGGAGACCTTGTCTACTAATATTCTAGTGATAGGACACTTCGGTTTAAGAGTGCATCCCTCCATTTTTATTTTTCACCTTTCATAAGATCTTCCGGTGGCATTTATCACTCTCGTACCTACTGTCATTACCCTCCTAAGCACCACCAGCACATTACAAAATGTATCAACGCCAAGAGAAAGAAGTCCAAAGAAAAAAAGCGGGTCGTCCACCTAAGTGTGTTCTCTGTACTCATCCACACAAGCAAATATAAACTTAAAAGAAACAGTTTCTGAGTTAGAGAACTCTGAACGCGTAGAATATTGGCTTCGATAAAAACAACGTACACGAATAACAGTGAAATTAGTAGACTGCTTCCAGAATCTTTTTTTTTTTTTCCCCAGGCACACCCACGGTCTGTCTTTAACAGATCCTGGATACTTCAATGAAAAACTGAGGTGCCAATGATTTGCAGGCTAAATTAATGTTAAATACTTCAAAGAACTGGACAAATAGGTCGGCAGCAAAAATTTTATGAGTTCACTTCCTTCAAGGGAACTTGGAGAGCGGGCTTTTATTGCTGCGAATTCTAGTCACCCCTTCTACCCCTCAGCATCTGTTTGAAATATGTAGTAGACAATTGCTTTTTTGGCTGTGACTCAGGTGGTGGAAACACAGGACAAACAGACTACTGTATATAAGCTTTCCTCCAGCAATGAAAATTTTTATTAACTCTCCTGCGTAGCAAACGCGGCGGCTGCTTCGTGCCCAATCTCCGCAGCATTATCGAGGAATCTGACTATTTACGAATTCTGGTGGCCGAGCAAGGGGGTGACCATGTTGAAACGCGTCTACTCTAGGTTTCCTCACGTTTCAGAAGAAGCAGGGCAAACCACGACACCAGCAAAATCTCGCGTCTGTTCAGTTTTATCATTCAGATGTGTAAAATTCCAAGTGAAATACTAAATAGGAGCTTTCCACATAAATATGTCAGTCTTGCCCCAGGGGCCAGCCAAAGCAAACACGTCCCACGGTGTGAAGCTGCACGATTTTCAGAGAAGCCATGCACTTGCCCGTTTTTAATCAGTTTTTCAAATTTTCTCCCAGGACAACAGAGATGTTAGAAAGCGACCCAGGGAGAGGAGTGAGGAAGAGTTCTCTCTCCTTCGCCATGGCGACTGGGGGGAGGATCGAGGGCCGAACGTCTGCCCGGCCAAACATGAGTCTGTAGAATCCTGCCCAGAAGAACGCTAAATTCCATCCCATCAGCCCAACCCCAAAACAAAGACACATATAGGCCTGGACTAGAAACGTGCGTGGATGTATCCCCAGCTGACAGTGCCGAATTTCAACAGTAAAAGGAGAGCTGATTCCAAAGCCCAACAAAACACCCTTTGCTAGAAACAGTGACGGCCATTTGAAGAGAAACTGCCTGATCCTCGTCTCCGAAGACGAACACAATTTGTACAGAGAGTCTAGTCGCAAACTGGGGACTTGCTTTCGTCAAAATCTTCTGGCCAAATCTACCTCACAAGACAGCGCACGCTTTTTTATGGACCTGTTCTGTGTTTCCTGCTTAACAAATCGACTGCCCGTTTCTTTCTTTGAGTAAAGCTTACTTTCTCCCTTCGCTTGAAAACTAAGATACGCTTTATCTTACAACAAACACCAAACTTCCTTTGAACTTTAGATTCATGCCCCCCACCCACCCCGGCCCATTACACTTGAAATTATTTGCCTCCAAAATTATAAAGTAAGGGAAAAAGCAAGTGGCTGAGAGGACTCCGGTAACAACTCTTTTTCTTCCTTAAACCAATGTACATAGCCTTTTCCCTAGTTGTCCCAAAATGCAGATTCTTCAAGGAATATTTCAGGCATTTAAACGGAAAGTGAACTCCCATGAATTTTGGCAAAAATAATGGAAACAAGGACTGAAACAAAAATATCCAATAAAACACTTTCTCTTTCCTGAAAGAGATGGAAAGGAAATAAAACACACCCTGAAAAGAAAATGATTTTATAAAACGTTACTAGGAATAGCTTTCACCAAATTGAAAGGGAGCACCACATTTTTTTTTTTTTTTTTTAAAAAAAAAAAAAAAAAAAAAATCAAAACCTTTCCCAGACGACTGCTCTAAAATCATCAGGCACCTCACAAATTTTTTTGTTTTGAGAACATTCGACTCAATTAATGCTTTCTTTAATATTCAGAAAATTAAGAAAGGAGGCCAGTTCTGCCAAAAGGCCTTTTTAATCATTTCAAATAAAAAAATAACTAAGTCACCAAGGACTGAGCAGACATGTCAAAAGTGGTACAGAAGAGGGTACGTACTGATTCCAGCCAAGCTAAACAGAAAAAAACAAAAACCAAAAACCCCTTGGCTGGTGAATCGACACGTCACCCACCTCAGAGGCACCTGAGACGACCAGCAGGCCACCCAGAAGGTCCTAAACCGCTCGGAGGGCTCTGCAAAAATTCACTCGTGAGGTGGGCAACACCAAAGTTTCTCAGTCACTGGCCTGGGGCACTTCCTCCTGACGATTTGCATTCTCTACATACAGAATGAGAAGCAGCATTATCTTTAAGCAACTGTGTGTGGCTGGTGGTCACAGAAACAGTCTGTTTGAGCCACTGATGGCAATCTCCCACTTAACAGCAGGAAAACACAGGACAAAAGACTGGTTAGGTTGCTGGACTTCAACACTGAAGTTCCCCAAAAGGACTTGGGGTTAGAGCACTCCCCATGGGCGGAGACCAGTGCAATCTCAGAAGCATGAATGTGAAAAACATTTAGAAAAGAGAGCCCAAGGCTCAGTTCCTCCTTCTCTCACTTGCCACGTGGCACAGAGTCTGCAGAGGGCGGGCTTCCGGGAACCCTAGGGCACACACCCAGCAATCCAAGGCTGCCCTTGCCTTCAAGAAACTTAGAGTTTTAAAGGAGAGGACAAACAGAGGAGAGGCAGCACAAGCGAGTGGGGCATAAGTGCCATTCGGGAGGGGGGCGGGGGTGTGCGGGGGTGAGGGACATCAAGGCACCACGAATAATGCAATAATGCGTGCCACCTGGTGACCTGTGAGCGTCCCATCTCCCAAAGACTCGCACAGTTGCGTTCTTTAAACTCTTCTTGAACTCTGTGCAATTAAAGAAATTTGGCAACGCATGCTAATTTTGAAAGGCACTCCCTGGGAATTTAGTAAAAGTTTAAACAACTTGTTTACATGTGTTCAGCCCATCTGTTTAAACAAAAAGTTTATTTTAAGAGGAGCAAATCTTGGGTGCAAGCTCCCTTTATGCTTGAGACCACTACTGACCTCTTATCCAGCTCCGTTTCCCTAATCTGCATTCTAAATCTCTTCTGTAAACAAAACTCGAATAACAACTTTTTATGATAAATGTTGTACACCTCTAAGATGACAGCTGCAAAATAAACTCGACTTTTATAACCAGGAAGCGTTCTAAACATACAGAAAATACTTTTTTTTTTTTTTACACTGTTCCCTTCTAAGAAACCACACACAAAGAATTTTTTGTGTGTTTGCGTGCGAATGTATGTGTATGCGCATGTATGTACATATATATATATATATATATATATATATTCCCAATGATCATTCTGAAATGTGTGCATTCCCATCATGACCCAGTGTTTTCCAGCCCCATGATGCCCTCACTTTTGATTGTGGAGATGATGCTGAAGTGCACAGAGTATTTACTGATCCGGTTATCTTGTTCTGTGACAGGCAGAATCAATCAATCAAGGGGCTAGCTTTGCACTTACATATTCCAGGCACATCTCCGCACTTCAGGATACGAGATCACAGTGTTATCCAGCCAAATTTGATCAACAAATGCAGTTCCCCTGTGCCACAGCAATCTCAGATGAAGATGTTATTATGTGGAACTGAGCAAAGTGATAAAGACAGTACAGCGAGCTCCGAGAGGCCCGGCTGGACCTTACTGACAGCTTTTATATACCGAGGCGGCGATGTCCCCTTCTTCCAGGATTATAAAAGTTCCCTTGATTTGAAGAAAATCATGCTGTACATACTCTGGTGACCCCCAAACACTGCATTTCCCCATCTAAAACGAAAATCCTCAAGGAAGAAGCAACATATATTTAGTGTAACTGCAGGCAAAATCCTTTAATAAAGAGGATAATATTTAAAGCACGGAGGACATCCGCATGCATTTTCACAGAGCTCTTCCGATGGTTGCTGTTGTTATTAATTGGTGTAAGCCAAAACAAAAACATGGTTTCATCATTCAGTCGGGGTTATAAATAATTTCATTAACACCACGTCTAGGGCATTGTGTGTAAGGAGGTGTCGATATTTTAAGTGGATTGTTGAAAAAAGTCCGAAAGAATCTTATTGTGCCAATAGCTTTTACTTCGCTACTGCCCTGCAGTTATTTTGCATTATTTAATCCCAAATCCCATCTTTTGGATTCTACCTTCCTCTTGCATTTTAAATCTTTAATGGAAGCCTTTGGCGGTCCATGGGTACAATGATTAGATATCTGCAGAGAGAAATTGAAAAATTAATCATCGTTTCCATTTTATATTTTTGTACTACACCAAAAATTACTTACTTGTAGAGCTAACTTCTACACTCTTTGCAATATGTTCCTTAACATTGCAAATGTGGAGAAGGATTTCAGATAAAGCATGTCCAAACTGAGCCAGTAAACAGCCTTAAGTTATTCTTTGAGATTTGTATTTTGGGTGTTCGTCCAAATTTCATTTCAATTCGTTTTAATTGAAATGCATTTATTGGTAGAGGTTATGTTACATGCGGCCTAAAACCAGGGCAAGAGTACCCAGGCTAATCACAGGAATGATGTTAAAATTGTTGATTATCCTTTTATGAATTTTCCTACTTAAATTACAACGTTTCACAACTCTGCAGAATGTGAAATGCTATCCACATGCAGTTTATTATAGAAACTGATATATGCATTAATCTGACCTTCCCCTAAATAGCTCCTGAACCACAGGCACGAAACAAAAAAACAAACAAAAAAAAAACAATGAAAAAACACAAAACCACCTCAAGTCAGCTATCACATCGCGAGTGCCACCACACTGCTAAATCTATTAACTTTGTTTTCTTTTTTTCGCTATTATTAAACTGGAAAGAAAAATTCAACTGGAAAATTGTGCCTTTGCTGTTCCCTTGTCATCATGTAATAAGTATGAGAAATATATGTGCAATGGCCAAATGGCCGGTAGACAAAACACCCACTCTAAGTGACGTACTGTTTTCCATACCACTCAGACAAAATCAAAACAACAGAACTGCTGCAAACAAAAACAAAATAACATTTCCCATCAGCATTCCAGACAGAGAAAATTTACAGGAAAAGAAGCTGGGAAAAGAACCAGAATGTAATAGCTGCTCATACCTCCACTCTTGGTAGAGCCATTTCTTCAGACAAACAGCACTTACTTTAACACTGAAATGTTTAACAATTGATAAAATGTTTGCCAGTGTTGGGAGACTTTTTTTTTTTTTTCCTTGTTCAGGCAAACATTTGCACTGTTTCAAGTGATGAAGTGCTTCTATAGAACGGAGGGGGGTATTTTTTTTTTTTTTTTTAACAGGGGGAGACTTAGGTTAAGGGAAAAAACAAACAAACAAACAAACGTAGGTTGCAGAAATGTACGGTGGCAAAGTGTGTCATTTAATGGGTTCCCCTTTCACTGAGAAATACAGAAGTGTCTCCTGGTCCGGCTAAGTCCGCCGGGCAGGAGGATGTAAAACTCACTTGAAAAACTGAAGATGATCATTTATAGCTGAGTCACATGTGTGTAACTTTATTAAGGCGTCTGGCTCCCTGGGAGTCACCGGATCAGGGCTGCTCCTGGATACGTGCTCAGAAACTGAGGCACGGCAGTGGCTACCAACAGCTGTATTTGACGAGCCCATCAAGTCCGTTTACAGTGTCTCTATCACGGGGGATTCTTGTCAGCTGCCCTCTTGCTAACACAATTCCTGTGTTTTGCCTGGCAGTAAATGGACGCCTCTGCCCTAGCGTCGTCTAAACAACTCCGTTAACATTTGCCCCCGAGCGTCTCTCTCTTTGTCCAGTCCCTGTCTTCTAACAGATGTCATCCAAGCCTAATCAAGCATAAAATGGTCATAAATATTTCTTTCTGGTAGATTTCACATTCGCATTTCATGCAGGGACATGATATTTTTCTGCTACCTCCAGGGAGAGCCTAATGCAAAAACCAGTTACTTACATTCTAGCCTCATGTTCCTTGAGTAAAATGCAGAACATGTTCTCAGTTCAAAGACATAAAAAGGCGTAAGACTTTATCTTCGGTCTTTTGTTTAACTGCACCTTTTTTTCTTCCCTTCCTCCCCCCCCCCCCAAAAATGCATCTTCATTTTACAGTTTACACCTATGCATTACAAATGTCCCTTTGTGCGTGTGAAAATATAAAACAAGATCTAAAATGAGACCGGGTCTACCCTATTTCAATAACTTCAGGTTTTTCCACACCAGACTCCTTAATTACTGGCAGAAAGAGATTTTTTGCTCAGATACCTAATTCAAATAACAAGCTATTTAGAAAAGTAGATGAGATAAGATGAGGGCTCTGCCATTTTCCTTCATTTTATGCACAATTTTGCAACCTTCTTCATCATATTTAGTTAAAACAATGGGATGAATCCAATGTACAAATTTAGGGTTCATGCCAATTTACTAGCTGAAAAAAGAAAAGATAATCATGAGATAGGCCCCGTTTCCAATGTTTAAAACTTTGATCAGGCAGGGGAAGCCACTCCAGATAATTAAGCTGCCTCCTTAATGAGGGAAGAATTGGTAATCAGCACAATCGTATTTGTCTTCAGCGAACTTAGTAAATAATGAGTCTTAATCTAAAATAAAACTATCCTAATAATACTTTTGAGGCCATATGTCTGTGTTTCTCTTCCCTATCCCTTTTGTCAAAACAGAAATCTTATAACGCTATTTAAAGGGAACTGCAAAATACTTAGCAATATATATCACAACAATGACGCTCTCCCCCACCACCTTTCCCTTCGTTGAGCCTAATATTTGATTACTGCTAGTCAAATCAAGCTTTCAGGCAAATAATCTCCATTTTTAAAGTTAATGAGATATGGTCATGTCGACAACAGCTTGCAGAAACTTTTAATTTTAATTCCTGCAGGCTGTGCTGGCCTCTTTTACAGCAACTACTGTATGAATGAGTCAAATTTGCCAACATGGCTTATGTAGACAAGTGCACACTAATTAAAAATACCCACTGGTATCATAATTTAAATACCATGAAAATAAACTGTGAAAGTCGCTCGGATCCAGTCTCGTGGTTGCCTTAGAGTGTGCTTCCTTTGACTATAGGATGTTTTATTGCTGGCGTGTGCTTAGCTGAAAACCGTTTTTGCATCTTTGAGGAATTTGGGATTTTGATGTCATTATACAATTTGTGTTAATATTTGTTTCACATAAGCTGTTAAGCGGGCCTCCCAGAACGACCACTAATTGAGAAAACCATATTGCCGAGGCAAGCGACAAATTTATACTCTTGATTTAGGGTCCATCTACAACTTCTCGTGGGCCGCGAATGCCTTCTCTTTTTCTCCCTTAGCTCAAGCCACAATGGAACCCAAATAAAAACACGGTTCTGTCGTTCCTTCTTTTCTTTTATTCCTTTTAAGTTTTCATTCTTCTTGATATTTGTACTTTAACTGCTTCTTTCTCTTCCACACAAGAGAGGTAGGGCAGGCTTCTTTCCCTACATCTAATCCCTCAACGTGGCTATAATTTCTTTTCATACACACACACACACACACACACACACACACACACACACTTTCAAAATTTAAACAATTCTTTTCAAGGGAATGCCAAGTCTGCCTCTGCTGGGATAAAAGCACATTTCGAACAGGGGAAAATCTTGGCACCTCGAGGGTTAAAGCTATTTGAGGGGTTAAATATGCAATTACCTCTGACTAAAACCAGAGAGACATATAGATAAATAGAAGAAATGAAGTCCCCAGGTTCCCTTCGGAAGCCTTCATCACATTACTACCAGACAGAAACTCTTTAAGTACCATTTTCAGATGTTAAATCATTGTTCGTGCCGCACATATTCTCGCTATTCCTGGGGGAACAATATCTGAACAGAGTGTGCTAACAAATGCGATCCTGTAAACAGGCATTTTTCTTCTTGTTGTGAGTACCTTTGTACCCCCGCTCCCGGCTCTGTCATCCATGCTTTTCTCTCTGCTTTGAAGTTGAAGGAGTGAATGAACAGCATCATCTATTATCCAGAGTGTGCATGTAGATTATAAATAAGAAATAAAAGTGACTTTCAGTACACTGCTTTTGCATTAGCAAGTTGCCTTCTCTCTTACGTCCTTCTGTCCTTCATACCTAACAACCAACAATCTATTAGGAACCTGCATTTCAGGGTTTCTTTCAGAGGGAGACACAGCCTGGAAGAGGCATCTGCTGGGATGGGGAAAGTTGCGTTGACACGCACAGGCCTGGGGTCTGGGCCACGGCTCTGTGGGCAGCTTCCCCCCCCCCCCTTAACCCTTATCTTACAGATGTCCTTCAGGACGAGTGTCTGCTGACCGGGCTGGCTCTTCATTTACATTTTTCTGTTGACAAACAGAGTCCATGAATATTAATTTTTCTGAAGTTTATTTGCAGAAAAGGCACTTTCTAATCCTTATCAATTATTTATTGAAAATCTCCCCCACCTAATAATCTCATTAACATTATTATACTAAGGCCAACAGCAAATATTCCTTTGATAAGTAACAACCCAACCCGTTATTCTTCCTGCCAAATCTCATGTAGGCTCCTCTGCTTAATCACGGACAACCCGGCTTTTGTTTCCAGGAAGCTCTAGGTTAGCCCTCCTTTTTTTATTTTTTAAATAAAAGAAAACTCACATACAGGGCCTATTGTTTTAACACAGAAAGTTTCTGATACACTAAAGGAAAAAAAATAAAATTAAAACACTAGGAAAATACATGTATGCCTGCTTTTTTTATCCCTGTCGGTTATGCGCGGAATTACTAAATGGAAATTCCCAGGGACCCAAACCCCACAGTCGGGGAGCGTGAGTGTCCCCAGGGGAACACATCAAGTCTGGGAACATGCGAGGGTCTGCAAGAATGTAAGGCAAATAAAAACCACGTCTCAATAATGAAGACACCTTCTACTTACAGACTATGTTTCACTGCTTACAAAGCATTCTGACCTTTAATACCTCATTTGCTTCCCCTAATGCCCCTCTCAGGTGTGCAGGACAGTCATTATTAACTTGATCTTACCGATAAAGAAACTGAGAGTAAGGGACTGCCTAAGGTCACGGAGCTACCAGGCAGCAGGGCATGGGCTATATTCCAGAATGTTTTGCATCCCAACTCATTCACTGAGTCTGTCTTCAAAACCAGGATTTCCTCTAACTTCCTTCGTCCTTTTTAACGCACTGTTGGTGTTTCACAAGACATTCTTGCTTGGAATTTCAGGTTTTAAAGACAGTGTTGTGCCTAGCGGGGGTACACTAGGGACTACACTTCCCCCAAATCACCAAGGCACCGAATATGTAAAACAGAGTCTAATTTCTAATTTAACCAGAAATTAAAGAGAAAAGAAACAGCATGCAATTTTAGAAGCAGAAGGAACCTGTGAAATGAACTGGTTTCCAGAGGCTCAGAGAGTCAGTGACTTGCTACAAATCACTGAAGACTCCAACCCAGGCTGGCTGACATCCACATCAATGTTCATGGATCATATTTGCAAGAGCCCTTGCATTTTCCAAACTTGAGAGGTCACTTCTTTCTTCCTTTTGAACCAGGGGTCAGCTTTTTTTTTCCCCTACCACAAAAGGAGTTTCTTCTCCATTGCCTAAGACCGTGAGTCAGAATCCGCAAAGATTTCCCAAAATCTGACACGGTTTCATAGGAATAATCAGCCAGGAAGGCACTTCAACTTCACTCTCTCAACCCCAAAGTCTCCATCTTGCCTTTTCTTCACCAGCATCACCCAATCAACCGGACTGATTCACAAGGTTTCCAGAGTGGAAAGTGCGTTTCTTTCACCCTGCATGAAAACACTGCAAGCATAAAAGATGTATTGAGGCAACACAGTAGCTGTTATCCTACTAGTACCCTCCACCCAGGAGATGGACAAAACCTGATCCAGAGTCAAGACGATACCCTACACACTCCAGGTAGAAATTCACTAAAAGGCAAGACGACTGGGGGGATGCGGGGGTAACAGGCCAGTTCATGATGACCAGGAATGTCCACGAAGGAAATACTGAGGTTACCTCTGACAAGTCTGGTAACAATGAGATTTGAGGATGAGGGTTGAAGCCATCTTACAAGGAAGTCATCTTATAAGTTCCTTATAAGGAAGTGCAGGCATATTCTGGGAAGTCTCAGCTTCTTTCCTAACAGCATTCGAGAAAATGTGGGTTTATGGGATAACCACAATGAATGAGGCTTTGAGGAATGGGAATTGGGAAACAAAATACGGTGGTAAGGATGAAACCGTTTTTCAGGAAGGAAGTGAAACCTGATCGCCTTTAAAAGGAACTTTTATCAGAGGAACTTTATCACCTGCTACACAACAATTTCCTTGGGCTACCACCTATGTGTCCTCTCGAGGACAGCAAACTACAGCCCATGGACCAAATCCGGCGCTCTACTTGTTTCTGTAAATAAAGTTTTATTGGAACACAGCCATGCCCATTTATGTATCATCTATGGCTGCTTTCACGCAGAGTGTTTGGGAGAGAGAAGAGCCAAAGAATTTTTAACATTTAAAGTAAATTTAAGGGACGCCTGGGTGGCTCAGTCAGTTAAGCGTTTGCCTTTGGCTCAGGTCATGATCTCACGGTTCGTGGGTTTGAGCCCCATGTCGAGCTCTGTACTGACGGCTCAGAGCCTGGAGCTTGCTTCGGATTCTGGGTCTCCCTCTCTCTCTGCCCCTCCTCCCCTCACACTTTCTCGCTCTCAAAAATAAACACTAAAAAGAAAAAAAAAACGTTAAAGAAATAAATTTAAATGTAAAGATGGCCAAACCCTGCTCCAAAAAAGAAAACCGTGAAGAAAAATAACGACTTCCCAATAATCACTCACACAATTTTAAAAGAGACATACATGTACACGCACACAGTCACATAGATACGCCCTATACACTGAACGCAGTTCGTGACGGGTGTCGGTAACCACAGGAATGAAGTTGCTGACTCCATCCACCCCGACAGACGATGGAAGTGCCGACATCATACTACACAAGATTGTTTCCCAACACATCAGGGGCGTCCATGCAAAAGTGAATCAAAGGACAAAGCCTTTATTTTGTCTGAGCTTAGTTTCTTCATCCATAAAATGTGAGGCTGGATTCATGTAAGGAATTTAAAAAATTCTAGGACTATACAGAGAAAGAAAAAGAAAAGCGAAAACACACATCACATATTTGGGGCAGGGAGTGGAGGGCGAAGGAGAATGAAGGACATGAGGGAGACCAGGTACAATCCAGGGAGAAGGGAGAAATACGTGTCAAAGGGACAAAAAGAAGTCACTTTTATCATTCGTGCGGGAGGTGTAGATTCTGCAAGAGCTTAGCGCCTCCAGCTAGTGGCTAGTGATAGAGGGAATGCTCTACTTAAACATAATAATGAATTAATAGAGAGATCAGTGTTCTTTGAATCCTCCTGGAGAGGAGGTGAGAGACTGAGAGGAGACAGAGCAGAATGGAATCTACTTTGGATGTGCAAAGTAGGTTGAGGTGGGAACATCCAGGCCACCTGGAGATGTGCATTCACTCCTTCTCCTTGTACTGGGAAGTGGAACAGCCCAATTTTCTTCTCCGGCCCATGTGTTTCTTTTCTGCAATGGCAACACAGATGCGGCCACGGTGACACCTTCGAAGAACTGAGGTCCTTTCCCTCTCGAACAGCAACCCCAAAGTGGGAGCTTTTCAAACTACGACTTTTCTTTCAATAAAATTGCGTCAGCCTACTAGTCCACCGCTCTTGCCAAAAGCAGACGCAGTTTGTTTTTAAAGGTGAGAGAGAGATGAAGACAGACAAAGAAAGACCCACTGCGGCCTGGTGTCTGGGCTTCGGAGTCGATCCAGAACAGGGACCAACGAGCATGTTAGCTAATTATCACAACGGGTAAAGCAAGGGCTGGGCACACTCAGCCATCTTCACAAAATAAGCCACGCAAGTTTCAACAATTTCCCAAACCGGAAACAAACACAGGCTTTGCTGCCCGGAAAATGTACATAGTTTGACTTGTAGGTTATGAATCTTTAAAACTCCTACCACAAGTCCTATCGCACATCCTTTGTGAGTACTATCTTTTATTTATTGTGCTAAGCAATTTTTCTTTGTTGACTGGAGCGGGGTTGGATGTGAGCAAAGCAGGTGAGCCACGAAAACATTAACACAAAATACCACTTGGGGAGGAGAGGACGCTTTGTCAACAGAGCTGATCACTCTTGAAGCAAAATAATCCACTCTTTTAGGTATTAAAACAACGAAAATAATGGTGGCGACTTCAAAAGGACTAACTCGTTAATCAGTGAGGCTGAGTGAATAATTTCCCCAAGAAGCACAAGGTACCAGAGATATTTCACCCAAATACATTTTTGTATGGTTGGGAAAAGGGTCGAGCCTGTCACATAATACTAAGAAAACACACAAGGTATTTCCCCAGCCCGTCAGTCTGTGACAGCTGTGTGGGGCACCTGGAGAAAGTTTGCAAGTTTTAGGTCTTCCAGTTGTGTGCACCCACACACAGGAGCAATAAAGAGAAACTTGTCTGACCCAAAATGGCTGCTTTTAAGTTGTCTATAAAACATCTATTGCAACCATCACAGCTTGCCGCTTATTATGTGCAGACTTATTAAGAGACCCAGATTGCCCATTTCTTAAAAGCCAACACTTCCATGCCCCTGACTCGTGCAGGAGACAGCAATCTGAAAAGCATTCCATGTCGGAGGCATGGTTCAGATCTGCTGCAACCCTCCCACGCCGGCTTTATTGTCTGCAGCACTCTGTAAACCTCACCACGAGCACCACTGAATTTCTGTTGTTTCTGGAGTGACACAAAGGCCTTCCAATCAAACTGTTTCCGAGACGAAGGAATGATAATCACCTCTGCCTGGGTGTGCCAGGCTTGGGTGTTCAGCAGAAGGATGCAGGCAACAGGTGTGAGGCAGGATCCTCCTCCAGAAACCAAAAGAAACAAATCCGGGCAGCAAGGCAGAGCAGGCTCACCAGTAAGAGTGGGCACAGGGGCTTTAAAAGGAAGGGCTCAGTCTGAAAAGAGGGGAGGGTGAAAACGGAAAGGCTCTGTCTAGAGGAATATTCAGCGTTTTTGGCAAGACTGGACTCGGCGAGAAAAGATGGGCCGAAACGGGCGAGTTCTGAAGGCCGTACCATTTTAGGGGGGTTCACAATAGGGCAGGAGGCGCAGGCAAGTGCGAGAGAGCCTTGTAACATGACCTGATCATCAGCACGATAAAGGCAAGGAGAGAGGCTGGCATGCCGTGGGCAGGGGCTTAGGTTGAGGGACCCATCAGATGTAGGCTGGAAGTGGGGCTTGTCTCCATGATCAGCTGTGTGAACTTGGGCAGCTAATTAAGTTTCTTTCTGTGAAGAGTACGAATTTTAAGAGTACTTGGCTCACAGTATGCTTGTGGGAACAAATTGCCCTAATACAGGTACGAAGCATAAAGCTGGAAGGAGGGAACTTTAATAAATTTTACTGGTATTACTAGCACTTTTCGTGCCATTACTATTACTGGCATGAGGACCCTTGACCCTTGAACAACACAGGTTTGAAGGGCACTGGTCCGCTCCCACCAATTTTTCCCCAATATAATACAGTAAAGTCCCATCAATGTATTCTCTCTTCCTTGTGATTTTCTCGTTAACGTTTTCTTTTCTCTAGCTAACTTTATTTGTAAGAATTCAGTACATGACATCTACAACGTATAAGACACGTTAATCAACAACTTATGTTATCAGTAAGGTTTCTGGTCAACGGTAGACACCATTACTTAACTTTTGGGGGGAGTCAGAAGTTATATGCAGATTTGCAAGGGGCGGGTGCCACTAACCCTCACAGTGTTCAAGAGTCAACTGTCGATTGTCATTTCAAACCAATAAAAATGTGTGACAATAGGGATGTTTAAGATTAGTGATAAAGACAAGAGATGCACTAATTTACTGAAAATGGGTAGGCTATCGTACCACGATGAAAGTTTCTTCCTAAGAATAATTTTTAGGGGCGCCTGGTTGGCTCAGTCGGTTAAGTGCTGACTTTGGCTCACGTCATGATCTTGCAGTTCTTGAGTTCAAGTCCCGCGTTGGGCTCAGTGCTGACAGCTTAGAGCCTGGAGCCTGCTTTGGGTTCTGTGTCTCCCTCTCTCTCTGCCCCTCCATGCTCACACACTCTCTCTCTCTCAAAAATAAAATAAACATTAAAAAAAACTTTTTAAAGTAATTTTTAAGGAAAGTGCCAAATACTGACTTGGCTGGCAAAGCGGGAAGAAGGTGGAGGTGGGCGGGGGGGGGAGGGGTAAAGTTAGGAAAATAGCATTAATTAGACCATACACTATGAAATTCAAAACTAAGAACGTGAATTTTCCCCAAAAGCTATAAACACTAAATACAAAATTAGGATGAAAAAGTGAACCGTGACGTACAAAACGTAGCCCTCACCAGTCCCACTGATAACATTATGGCTAGCCATATTTTTTAAGGATATAGTTCCATGGTGAGAAGTTACATATTTTATAGGGATATGTAAAAATGTGAAGGAGTGATTAAGGGAAAAAGAGAAAAAAGAAAAGGGAAAGGCTAAGTCCATCACCAAAATGTCCACCGTTGATACCTCTGTAAACTGAGATCGGAGGCAATATAGTTTCTACTTTCTCTGTTTTCCTAGCTGCATCCTCTAACCTTTCTACAATGAACGTGTAATTAATTGTACAGTAGAAAATTTGAAATTATTTGGTATTCCATTTTCAATTGAAAACATCTGAATTACACCCAAGCCTTCCGCACAGCCAGCACAGAGGATTTCACTCTGGGCTCTGGCACAGGGGATATTTTGTAGGCACTGGCAGAGTTAAGTGACTGTCTCGGCACCTCTTCCAGCACATTCCGCAGCCATTCCCTAATTGTGCCACAGTCGCTCTGCCAATATTTTATGGGAGTCTCACAAAACGCACCTATAGCTAGTTATACTCACAAATGGGAGCACCTCCTAAAATTCTGGCTAAAAAAAAAAAAAAAAAAATCGACTCCCTCCCCCCCTTCTTAATTCTTCAGAAACTTCCCCCAACCTTCCAGAAATAAGACAGGCCACAGAAGTCAAATATTATGTCCGACTGGAACCTAAAAAGGGGGCTTGCCAGACAACGGCCTGGGGAAGCCACTTGTTAGGCGCAGGGTGTAATTATTTGCTATCCTGGTTCTAGGTACTAATCCCGTAGAAATTACAGAAGGAGGGCAGTAAGGAGCCCTGAGACATAAAAATCATTGCCATGTGTAAAAACTTAGATGTTAAAAAAGAAAATGCAGGCACAAGAATTTAGCCAGAAAAAAAAAATAGACATGCCAATAAAAAAGCTGCTTCTTAAAATTTGGCTGGCAGTGTCCTCCCCCCTCCCCAATGGATACTCTTAGTAAAGAAAACATGGTAGGTTTTTTCTCCCTTGCCTGTATTTGATTTCCAATTAAAATTAAATATAAACTGAAACGCCACCTGGATTTTAGCAAAATCCAATCCCCACCCTCCACCGCTCCTTTTTCTTAAAAGAAGAACCTGGGCTTACATATACAAACATTTCGCTAAATGACCCGTGGCAAATTGCGTAATGCCAGTAAAAGTTGTGTTTTTTAAGTTATGAGCCCCAAAGATTTTATCTGAAATAAAACCCTGATTCAATTCAGATTCTGGAGGCAAACTGTGTCCTTAGCTCTGCCTCTAAATTTAAAACATTTGTGGTAGGGCCCCTTTAGTAACGTTGCTAGTAGGTATGCGGGAGAAATTCTGTATTTATTAAGATATCTGTTTTCTTTTCTAAAATGGTAAATTGGGGCACTAATTGCCTACAAGAACGGATTCTCTGCAGTCTTCCTATAGAGGTCAGTTTCTAAATGAAGAGTGTGACTGTCAAATCGGAGTGTGTCCGTATTCCAAGTAATTATCCCAATGAGGGAAGACACAAGAACTCTGGAATTCATGGAGGAGGGTTCTCCTTGGAGGTCTCTAACGTGAATTTATTTCTACAATGCTCCAAGGTGATCAGGTTTGAATACAAACTGGATGGTGTATGTGATGGAATATATGTTAAAGAATGGAATCACCATGGGGCGCCTGGGTGGCGCAGTCGGTTAAGCGTCCGACTTCAGCCAGGTCACGATCTCGCGGTCCGTGAGTTCGAGCCCCGCGTCAGGCTCTGGGCTGATGGCTTGGAGCCTGGAGCCTGTTTCCGATTCTGTGTCTCCCTCTCTCTCTCTGCCCCTTCCCCGTTCATGCTCTGTCTCTCTCTGTCCCAAAAATAAATAAAAAACGTTGGAAAAAAAAATTAAAAAAAAAAAAAAAAGAATGGCATCACCTTAAGAAACAAGTTGGTTCCCTCCTGGTCTGTGACTTTGGATCCCTAAGATTTCAGCCCTGCTTTTTCCCTGCCCTCAGAAGATGTTAAGCAAGCACAATTCTAGAGTTGAGAGCACTCTATTTTAAAGGCTTGACTAATGTGCTAAGGCCTTTGCATATATATGTATGTTATTCAACGTATTTATACGCAACCCCACTCTAGAAGTTATCTCTATTACCCCATTTTACAGACGAGAAAAGTAAAGCTTAGAAAGACTGGCAAAACTCACCTACCTTCACTCTTTCAGCAAGTAGTAGAAATGAGCTCTGAACCCTCGCGAGGAGGATTCCAAAATGTCTCACATGAAGTGTTTCTCTAGCATTTTCTAGACTGAGGCAGTGAAATAAGTCTCTAGTGGAAATGCACGCGCTGGGTAAGCAACTAAGTACCTGTGTATATTACCGTCAATACAATACACGATTAAGTCCACTGGACAAGGAAACAGGCTGGCTCTACTGACTATGCTTTTAGATGCTCTGCCTTTTGGAGCTGTTATCGAAATGTGATCCTCTAACGAGCAGCAGAGAATGAGTTAAAAGCATCAGAAAGGCAAATTCTTGCCCCCCCGCCCCCCACCAGATCCACAGAATAAAGTACTCTGGGGGTAAGTATAGCAATACGTTTTAAGATGCCCTCCAGATGATTCCAATACACATAAAAGTCTGAGAACAGCTGCTGAACGCTATACAACCTCTCAGTAAAAGCGTACCCCTGAATCAAAGGGTATGATGATCTTAAGCCTCTTGACACCCCATGCCACAGTGCCCCCAGAATGGGCAGCACGAACTTACACTCCCGGCAGCCACGAAAGGGAGTGCCAGCGTCATATGTGTCATTTACTGTAACCTTTGCTGATGTAGTCAAAGATCTTCCAAGTAAAATTACTTGGGTTCTTTATTTAGAAGAACTCAAGAGTGTATAAACCTGGTGATTGCATTTGAACAGATACAAAATGGCTCTTAGAACCTGTGCAGAGTGCTTTCTATGACCTTACTTTCCAGAGTTTTCTTCAGAGCTGGCATTTATCGTGCTGCATTTAAGATATCCAAGAACTAATTCCAGGGACACATTGGTAAGCACTGAGAGCCAGAAGAGGAAACCTTTTCCAAATTAAAGATAGGTTACTAATATACTTAACACTAATTAAACACAGAAAAATCGAGGAACATTTGTCAAAACACTGAACCAGCAAGCAAATCTAATTAACAAGCAGTATGGACTGTATAGTGTTCTAACTGGGGGGTAGGGGGTTGGGGCAGGATGTGCATGAAACGCACCGCAAAATTACACAAACACACGCATAAACACACACTTTTCACGGCAAAAGATGCTGAGGTTTCATCAGATTCACAAAGGAGGAACCGTAAACCTGCAATATGCATGCATGACGGAATTAAAGACGTGGCCTTTGCTAGAGAAACCCTCCCACCTGGAAAACAAAAGAGATTTTCACTAATTGTGAGACCTCATGATAAGTCATCTGCCACACGCTGAAAACCAGAAAGAAATAAGAATGTAAGAAAACAAAGAAGACAGGCAGAAGGGAGAAAAGACAAGGCCATGCATTTCTAGGAAAGAGTGTCAGTTCATAAAAAGCTGGACTTAACCAATACCTTCAAATTTGACAACTATTTCAAAATTAGGTATTATGACTTCACACGTTCTAGCTCTATGACAAACAGAGGTGAATCAGCTAAAATTCAATATAAGAAAGTATATAAAATATGGACACCACCAGCCAAACGACCAGCCTTGTCAGTCTCCATCTAATCTCTGGAGATCGTACACTCAACTCAGGCAATGGTCTGTGTAAACAGATAGGCCCCAGGCCATTTCCTGGAGACCAATAAACTCAGATGCTGGCGTCCAGTATACACAACTTCTCCTTACCATATACCTGCAGTTGCTCCACAGTGGAAATCCCCCTTGCTTATCCCCAAGTTAAAAATGGCAAAATGGCAGCGATGCACCCTTGGGCATTTAGGTCGTAAACCAAAGCCATACGGCTGACTATACACCTTCTATCCATTATCTCCTGACCGAAAGGGTTAAATGAAATCAGCTGGTGTGCATGTGATGCGTTACTGTTTCTTAAATTGTACCAAGGGCTTCCGAAATCCCACCAACACGGTCACAAATAAACCCTTCCTCTCTGGGTTACTGAAGATTTAGTGCTTAAATCACTCATCTGTTGATTACTCACAGGCATCTCTTCTACAGCTTATCTTCATTTGCTTTGAAATTTTTATTGATATTTAATGCCTATGTTTATGTTCTGTTCCACTACAATTAGATTATAAATTTTATGAATTCAGGGAGATATTAAGGGTATTTCTTCATATATTCTGGGACTGTGAACATAGTAAGATAGGCTCATTTTTACGTTAATTTTCTCTGGTGAGAGAACCATGGAGAAGAACATGTGCTCTTTGAGTGACACAGTGTCCAACCTCCATTTCCTCAGTGGGGTGGTGGCTGATTGTTCTTCTAACCACCAGTAACTCCAAAACATTTAATTTGTAAAATGCATTCAGCTACGTGATGAGAAAGAAGCTGTGCAGGTATGAGTGAACCAACAAGTGACTTTACCATGCCTGAAAAAGACAAAGTCATACATTGTGATACCTCTCTTTTTTTGAGGGATGATTGGGAAGGGAAGGAGGAGTGATCCCTCAGGTTTTCACTTCATATAAAGAGGAGAAGGTTCGAAGGGCCCCTGGGTGGCTCAGTCGGTTAAGCATCTGACTTCCCCTCAGGCCATGATCTCCCAGTTCATAGGTTCCAGCCCTTTGTTGGGCTCTGGGCTGACAGCTCGGAGCCTGAAGCCTATTTCGGATTCCGCGTCTCCCTCTTTCTGTGCCACTCCCCCCGCTCTCGTGCATGCACGCATGCTAATTTAAAAAAAAAAAAAAAAAAAAAGAAGAGATGGTTCTGGAAGGTAACTCTTGCCACATTTGCTATTTACTAATTCAGGGATCAAGAAACTTTTTCTAGAAAGGGCCAGGTGAGAAGTATTTCAGGTTTTGTGAGCTATCCATTCACTGTCGCAATAATTCACCTCTTCTGCGGTAGGAAGAAAGCAGCTATACAGACAACGGTAAAGCAAGAGAGATGGTGATGTTTCAATAAAACTTTTTTTTCTTCTTTTTTTTTTTTTTTTTTTAAGTCCAAGAAGGGAATTTACTAAATCTCAACTCTTCAAGGAAGGGCTGGACAGACACACCACAAAGAAGGCAGGTGAGCAAGCAAACAGCATGAACAAGTGCATCCAGGAACTCAACAGCAGACAAGTCCTCCCCCCACCCCCTGCTCTTGACTCTTTCTAGCTCTTTCTTTCTTCTTCCACGAGATCCCTAAATGTTCTGAGTCTGTTTACTAAAATGGGGTCCCTTGGAGAAGGAAATGAGATAGCAAGCTGCAAACAAACAAAATACCTCATTGGGTCCCTCGGGAGAATTAAATGAGATAGCACGAGGAGAAGAAATAGAATACCACAGTGCTCAATAAATGTCAACAAAACCTTTCTTTAAAAAGATAGGTGGCGGTCTGATTTAGTTTGGCCTTGTGGCTTAGCTCCCCAACCCTGGTATAGTTTGCAGGTTTAACACAGCACTTTGTACCTAGAACCTGCCCAGTCAAGGTGCTGAACAAATGCCTGAAACAAGTTTGAAATATTTCCAGAATATAACTGTGACGATCATAATTGCGAATGTCACATAGTCAGCTTATGCATGATGCCTTTCCCTCTCCGAACACGTTCATGACACAGTCAGTCTATCTGTAAACGTGCGCGACATACACATGGAATACCCAGCACGAGCTCTGAGTTGGTAAGAGGATGTATATCCAATGAGATAATCAGAATATAATAAAAATGCACGTAAAGACATTTTCACTTACTACTTTTGGATGTTGAATGCCTATTGAGTTGAAATGGAAATATCATGAGTAGGACGAAAAAAATGAGGCAAGGTAAGCAATATTATCGCGGTATTATTTATCATACATATTAGGATCCAAAATAGTCAGGAAAGAATGAGCATTATGTCATTCTCTCCCAGTCTTTAACCTTGTAAAAGGTTGTTGGGTTCGTATGCAGGATAACAAGAGTCAATACAAGAGGCTATAAAAATGGAACTGCGTCTTACCATGCAACCTTGAAAAATTAATACTTAATCATTATACTCATAAAAGGCCACTTCTGCCCCGTTTCAGGATGTTACATATTATTTTATTAAATTTTTCCAAAACTCTTTCTCCCTTTGGCTCTGAGACACATATATGGCTCTGCTGTTGAAAAGCAAAAGACATTTTACGCACAATTTTCCCTCTACTAGAAAGAGGTATATTGTGCCCTTCAGTGAACATAAAATTGATATTATCATCTCTTAGTTTATATCTCACTACTTAACCTTCAGATTAAAAGTTATTGGATTTGAATGACTCAGAAGACATCATGTCACCTTCCCTTCAACGTGGAGACAGGCGAGTTGGGGGTGAGAGGAGAAGGTACAGTGATAAAAACACGGATTTTGGACCAGCTGCCACTTCACCTCTTCTGACAAGCAGCGCTGATACTGACGATTCCTTGCGCTTGTGTGGATGATGAACTGTGTGACAAATAGTCTACTTGGAGAAACTTTGCGGGAGACGAATCTATGTCAGGAAGTTAATTTTATTTGGGGTACAGTTGAAAAGGAGCAGTCTAAAAATAGGAATAAAAAGGGTTAATTCAAGGAGAACCTTAGGGTTACCACCTTTACAAAATCCTACCCCTGTTAGGCAGAAGAGACTGGAAAACATTCTCACAGAAGGATTAAAGAGAACAGAGCTTCCTTCCCCCCATCTGCCTCTATCCAGGGCTCAACTTAAACACACAAACAAGGCCCTGACATCCCTAAGCAGTTGAATCTACACCCCGTCAATGAGTCTGCTGATAACACCAGCTGCCTAATAAGGACACATTGTATTTTTCCAACAAAAGAAACACAACATACACCCCCTTTCACCTTAAAAAACAAATTCATTCTAAGAAGCTTGTGTCAATATGAAGGAGACTTTATCAAAGATCTAACTTTGTAGTTTTGGTCTCCAAAAGAGATTAAGTCCGTCCCATGATCAATAGGGACACAAGCGGTTTATCAGCATTTCCCATGTGACTTTTGGAAGATATACTCATTAGTACCTGCCAAAGGCTAAAGGGAAAATGCTTGATGCAAATAAATACAAATAAACATACACAATCAGAATAGTGAGTTTTAGTGATAGAAGAGGATGCTGTTGTTGTTGTTGTTTTAAATAGCTTTAAAAAAAAAAAAAAAAAGAACTTTCCAAAATAAGTCCATTCCCTTCTTACAAATTATGTTTGTGTGTTATCATAGCACAATAACCAAACAGTGACAGGTAGGAAAGGAACATACATGGGTTCTCCTCGATGCCCTTTTTTCTCTTCTGTTCCCTGATGCCACCATTTTGCCAGCCATTCACATGGGAAATGGTGACCTACCCCTCGTAACTGCCGCTGCTCAATGTTTTCACATCGAATTCAAAAGGCCCTGTTGATTTTCTAGCACGCCCCTCAACGCTCTCTTGTGGCCACGGCCTTCCCTTCTCTTCCTATTTCATTCACTCACGGAGTCGGTCAAAGAACTGCTCTATGTCAGGTCCTGTGCTGTGTGTTGGGGAACATCAGGGAATGAGGAAGGGCCATGCCTGCCCTTGTGGGGCTTACAGCCGACCAAGGGATTCAAATGTAGGAGGAGAAGTGCAAGGGCAAGGGGGGACGGGTGATCAGTAAAAGCAAGCCCTCAGTGCCATGAGGCGAGGTCTAGTGCCCAGTACCAAATTCTGGACCAACTGCAAGAGCCTTGTGGATGCTACTCATCTCTCAGAGATCTCTTTGCTTTCCAAGCCAGGCCAGTCCCAACCCTCTAATTTACCTTCAGCACCCCTCCCCTTGAATGGCCTCTCTTCACTGCTTAGAAACCTCCCCCGTTGTAGAAACCCAAGCCTCCAGCAAGCTGACCCCAGATAACCTTGGAACCACCTTCCCAAAGCTCCCATCCTTGCATTTCAGGCTGTACCCCAAATTTGCTTTGCTGGCATCTGTGCTGACTCCTTACACACAGGCACGCACCACGCAGATCAGTCAAATCAAAGAAGGTGCAACAAATGAACAAATGAATTGCAAGAACTCCAAAGGTAAGAGACAAGGTTAACACGGTATTTTCCAGGGCAGCACGTTTATTAGCTCACGTGGAACAAAGCTGAGGCCAGGTGAGTACGTGAAACTCCCTCTGCCACATTTTCTTGCAGAGGTGAAAGGAAAAAAAAAAAAATGTGGGTGTATTTCTCTGAAGCAAATCAAACACAGTATTTAGCGAAGGGTCTCTGGAATGTTACAAGTAACACTTCATAATTACAATAGATTTGAGAGTTCAAAGACCAAGTGATGAAAAGAAACTTTCTAATAGGGGGTTCAATTCCCTGTATAAACTTCCCTTTGGTGGCTCCATCTAGCACTCGCATTTATATTGCTATTCTACTTTGTCATAAAAGCAGTCACCTCGTAACCCTTTTTATCAAGTAATCTATGCGCTACCTAAAAGGACACTCGACTCCATCAGTGGAGTTATAGGTTTACATTATACAAACATACCAATTCTGCCTGGTCAGCACCACTTGTCAATAAGCACAAGCAGTTGCAAAACAGCAAAGTAGGTTCCTTGCCTTCAGAGAACAGATAGGAGCCCGCCAGTTCTGCAAAACAACGCTAGCTAATCTGTCATCAAATTACCATTAAAGGCACACCTCCAGAAAGTTCAAAAAGAGATTTCTGATCAGACAAGAGATAGAGGGTGGTGGCATTATTGTTGTTGTTGCTGTTTATTATTATTATTATTATTATTATTATTATTATTATTATTATTGGCTCACAGGTCAGGGCTTAAAATTACCTGCTCAAAGTAGTGACGCCTCAGCTTAAAGTCCAGAGGGTACACTTCTCTCGTGATGAAATGTGGCATCTGGGGTTCTATTCCCAGGCTCTCTTATGCACATGGCTTGCTTTTTGTTGTTTCTCATGCCAGCTTAACTTTCAGCGGAGAAATTAATGACACACAACTGTTTAGTAATCGAAACTTGAAAGGATTTCATACAGGGCTCACATCACAAGTTACATACATCTTTGACAATATTTTGATGAGAGGGAGGTCCAAACTCACGGAGTAGAGAACTAAATTTAGCATTCAGGGTGAAAAAGGCCTTTTCCAGAAATAGCCACAAAAAGGAATTGAGAAAAGGGGGGAATCTCTTACTGTTGGGGCAGCATTTTCTCTATTGTTCACAATTATCTGAATCCCTGTCTCAGTTTTATCTCAATTTGTTCGTGTGGCCTGCGCTAACATTTTGGTGGCCCTGATTCCTACTATACGTTTTTCATCATCAATAATTTCTGTAATATTTGAACTCCACATTGTGTTCAAACAAGAATATATCTTGGTAGAGTGAGCCCTTTAAAATGAGGGTTTGAATTTTCACCCACCGGTGAAGGAAGGGGCTAGCCCGTATCACAGTACCTGCACCAAGGAGGGAACTTCAGAAATATTAATAATACCTTCTTCTACACTCCCTTCCAGAAGTTTCCATTGTCGGACACAGAAATGCTGACTATCTTTTCCCTTCCAACGGCATCAAAAGACCCTCCTTTCAGACACAGTCCCTAGCAGCTACAATGCAAAAGGCCACTTCGGGGCATTCCTAACAATGTTAATAGAACAACGTTTTACAAAGAGAAGAATGGTAAGGCCCAAGTGGCCACTGCGACCTGGCCTTCATACCAATCCACAGCTAATCACTTGGGCCTCCCCCTGTAGAGGGAGGAACAAGGAGAGTGATGGCCACTGTAAAGGCAGCACTGTTCCCACAAAGGAATATGGGGAAGAATGAGAAGCACAGAAATGTTTTCTTTTATGCGAGCTCACCGCCCATCCCAACACGGACAGATACTTCTTCCAGGCGCTGTTTTTCACAGAGGCACTGAAATCTGAAAAATGTTGGCAGGACAACGGCCCTCTTTTGCTCAGTATCCACTAGTCATTTCAGTAACAAGAACAAAATGAAGGAGAAATTCATTCTGCCATTTTGAAAGTCAAGAGAGGAATTTTCAATGGTCCTATAACAGCTTAGGCTCAAGTGTTCACACTCTGGTCATTACAGTTTGGTTTCTCATATCCTGAGGACCCCAGGCTATCGACTTGTGATTCTCCCGTGCCTCTCTGACACTGTATTTTCCATATCCCCTGTGAATGTCCACAGCCAGATTTCCTTCTTGAGCTCTCTAAAACTCACGCTGTTTCTCGGAGCTTCTCTGGCCCTGTGCAGTGACTCACTGGCAAAACACGACCCAACAAATCCTTCTTCCCTCTCTCTTAACTCCTCAGCGCTCATTCGATGTTTTCTCTCTTTCTTTTACATTATTAACAGGAAACATGTACATATACACATGTGTTGATGGCATGTATGCATCTTTAGGGCCAAAAGGCCCAAACCCTCATGCCAAATGTCAAAGGACCAATGTCAATGGATGAAACAAATACTTCCCTGACAGACACTCTCTGAAGAATCCATATTCAATTCCCATATATGGTTTATCTATTTTTTAACGTTTTTCTCACAGACTACTTCTAAACTGCCCTCCTCCTATAAAACAATGGCCACACCTCAAAACCACAGCAACCAAAGCTCTCTCTATACTGATTTTCAGACAATAAAACTGCCAGGTGGTACCCAAAAAAAAAACCCCATCATTAAATGGAATGTTGTTAAGAAATAGCTGTTTTATTTAACAGCTATTCATTTTTATTGAATAAACATTTTCTAGTATGCATTCTGTTAATTGACCTGACAGCATATGCTGTATATGGAGAAACTTCTAAACATTATGCTCTATGTAATATGCTTATCTGAAAAAGCTCTCATTTGCAGCAATATGGAAATAAAATTCTGCTTTCTAAAATTCAAGACTTTTAAAACGCATTAATCCACACAGTTTATGAAATTGCTCTGGACATTTTAAAATCCTTTCTTTAGGAGAGAAAAAAAAAACTTTAGTAATTGGTAATAGTATTTGTTGCCGAGTTTCCTAATGGAGTAGTGCATCTCCGATACAGAACTTTTACAGACCCAGGGATGGGGGGGAAGGCATAATAGGAAATAAGAGGCAGTTATAGTACCGGGTGAAGAATTACCCGGTGGCTAAAAGAAATGTTCAGAAAGTCTATCAAATTACATTATTAGAAAACTATTGTTCTAATAGTTTCATGGCCTGGATAGAAGTCGACTTGAAACAGTACAGAGATAATACATTTAGTTCTGAGGAAGGAGGTCGGGTTGGGAGTGTGTTGGCAGACTCGGCCAGCTAACGGCAGCACCTCTCCCTGGGTGATGGCTTCTGAGTGATGATGGCATCCCACAGAACCACCAACTCCAAGGCCTAAAGGGCCACAAAGGAGCGTTGTTGCTAGATGGGAGCTGGGGCGGACTGGAGGGCTGCAGGCTCCCTGACTTGAGGACCAATTCATCCCTGAACAACTGTTGCCCTTGTAGGAATACTGGTCTATGGTGACCAGATCTTCTGATTTTTCAAGAGAAGGTGGAAAAGCCAGATTCCCACCACCTTTTGAGGTTGTCAGCTATGAACTTTTTTTTTTTTTTTTAACTCTCCTGTTTGGACCTAATTTAGCCAACCTACACACCAATCCCAGTCTAAAAGTCACTCCTTCCACAGCTAATCTGTGTGAAAGCTCTCCATTCTGAAAGGGCACTTGCTATCATTTGTAATTATCTTTGGTAATAAGAATCAAACATGGAAAGGCTTGCATTTATGTAAAGTCCTGGCACTAGGTAAAAATTCTCCCTACATCATCAACGACCGCACTGGTGCAACTGGAAAATCCTAGAACATTCAGTGTTACACACAGCATAATTAACTCATTTTCATACCAAGCCCTTTTAAGCCACATCTTTTTGTTCCATGGACTTCTAACATATCTTACAGTTCTAATTCTCTTCCACTGTCCTACATTAATCAAAGCTGTAACCCCTGTTGTCTTTGTGCTACAGAATCAGAATGTGCCCCTGGCGAGGAATGGGGGAAAAGTCAACAGGAATTAAATTTCAGTGCAACTGTTTACTCAACTGTGGCCTGCAGTTATTGAAATTTTATCCGTGGTTTTGTGTGACTACCGCAGTAATGAATTCAGCATGGCTGTGATTTTCTCACTGCTGGGATTCGCACTTCAAGTAAAAACCTGTAGAATAAGAATGACGAAAACAACCCGAGTCCATCACGCGGACCCTCACATTTCTCAAAAGGGCTTCACTGTTACAGTTTTTAGGCTGGAAAGACACGGTGGTAGTCCCGCGAAACTTTTTCAGCCCTGTAGTGTTTTTCTCATTTCATCTACAGACTTTCTTGTCCTCCGACAACCCGTTAAGAACCTCATTGTACACTCAGAGGGGTCGCACAGCTGTCGGTATTTTATTTTACAAGACTGAAAAGGCCTGTGAACCACAATATGTGGGGTTTTAGCCACAATGATAAACCCAACTACTTTGTTTCTTCCTAAATCATATCAATAGCAAATAAAAGTAAAATTGTTACAAAAAGTATTTACATAGAGTCCCAAAGTACAGTCAAAGGTTTTGACATCCATAACACAGAACAGCCTATTTTTCAAAGTGGTCACAGACAAGATAAGGAGGAGAGATGTGAATTATTTTTACTGATGCTTTTTAAGGAAGATGCTGTTAAAATGCACTTTCAAAACTGTCTATGAGGCCAATGTGTTATTGCTGTTATTGGTGTAGGGGTGTGTGTGTGTGTGTGTGTGTGTGTGTGTGTGTGTGTGTGTGTAAGTGTGTGTGTTGATGCTATAGATGTAGAGATTTTGGCTGACTTACTACTTTAAGACAGTAAATGATTTTCAGTTCTTCATATAAAACTCTGAAGAAGTGAATTTCCCATGTACCTTAAATACTAAGTATGTGGGGTTCACACCACATAGGTCAAGAGCCCCACCTCAGCTGCTCCATAATGAACCAGGCGATCTTGGACTCTGTAGGGCAAGGTCATAGAAAATGGCACTCCAAAATACCAACTGTTCCTTCTCAATATAACCAAAAATATCTGTGAACACCACGTGAATGATACACGCACATGAAACCTTTCTACCATTTAAGCATAGTTTTTGCGAACCTCAGTGGTTAGAATCCAGCCATTTGCATTCATTTAAGTGCATAAACGTTACAGACAACATATATCATGAATCCCAGCTGATGGGATGCCCAAGGTGCATGCACAGACGGTGTGGACTGCCAGTGGGAGAGGCCAAGTCACTCAGACGAAGCCCTCTGAATTAAGACCTCAGCTTGTCTGTCAGTTCCCTTTTCTTTTCTCTATTGTCTATCTTGCCCCCAGCAGGTCCCATGGTCTCACATCGATGCCACTAACGTCTATGTAACGATTCTATGTATTTTGAAAAATTCTTAGCAAGAAGAAAACAAAACACACTGAGAGTCTGTCAAAGGCTATATAATCTAATACAAAAGGGGATTCCCTTCTACTTGTCTGATACAGATTCCAAGAAAATAGTATGAGAAAAGGTTCGCCTTCCTCCTCCTCATCCCCCAACGATTTCTGTTTCTTTCCGAAAGGCCCAAAGACAGATCATTCTTTTTTCAGCTTTTTTGCAAAGGCACCGTAACTACGTACTGAATAAACGAATCAAGGACTAGGATGGAACAAAAACAATCCATTATTAACAAAAATAAATCATACTTCCTGATTCCAAGAGACGCTGGAGAAACAACCCTGTCCTCGAGTGGATGCGATTTACTGATTTGAATTTCCCTCCACACTTTGGCCACACAACACCATGTCCTGGGTCACCTTTACCATTTGGAAATATTGAATCATAACCGCTGACATGCCTTCAAAGGATGTAACAAGAATGAGTATGTCCCAATTTATATGTATTTTGGGGAGCCACCAATAAGAGGTCATTGAAAACATTAACAGGATCTAGCCACATACCAACTGTCACATGTACACAAGCCACATGCGTCAGCGGCCCGCACCCCTAAATGCTACAGGTAGCAGGAAGCCATCTCTTCCACTTAGGTCTGTGTTTCCCCTGTTATCTACCCATGCCTGCCTGCGTCTGTCTCTATTCTCCTTATTCACCTACTCAATCTTAGATCCCTTATTCTGTGCCCTTCTTCACAAGGCTTCATACGCCTGTTTATTATTATTACTTTTTAATTCAAGCACGGGGAATCCATCTCTCCAAAAGATCCACTGTATTGCAAGGAGGGCACCTTTCACGTGCACACAGTTCGGGCTGGGAGGGGTGCCCGGGGGTGGGGGTGGGGGGGGGGGGGGGGGGCCCACTCCATCTCACTGTTAACAACGGTTAACACTGGACTCCCGAGGGCTTGAGAAGCGGCCTCTCGGGCCCACGGGCGGGCTCCTAGGTGCCGCTGACGGCCAGGCGGCCGGCCAGGCCGGGCCCGAAGCCGTGCGAGCGGGCGAGCGCGGAAGGGGAGCGGGCGAGGGGGCGCGCGGCGCCGGGGGCGCGCGGCGCGGGCACAGTACCTGCTGCTGCTGCTGTTGCTGCTGCTGCTGCTGCACGTGCGCGAGGTCAGCCGCCCCCGCGTCCGCGGCCGGCGTCTCCCCGTTGGACCGCCCCTCGCGAAGCCCGGCGCACGGGAGCAGGTGGTTGCCGCCGCTTGACCCGTTCTGGATGGCTGAACCGTTACTTTTTGTCTCAGTCCCAGATTCTTGCATCATGACTCAAAAACCTGAGAGAGGGATTTTCGGGAGGGGGGGGGGCGGGGGAGAAAGAAAAAAGCAGCTGTTAAAACAGTTGTTGTGCACCAGGGGAAGGGCCCTGCCTGCCTTCCACGCTGCCAAACGCCGTAAACAGTTGTCATTTTCTTTCACTCGGTGTGGCCCTGCCAGCGGCTGAGTCCCCTGGTTTGGGGGGGACGGAGGTGTCAGGCCAACTTCAAGTTTTAGTTGTAGACGGTCCTTTAAATTGGCTTTTTCCCCTTGGGGGGGGGGAGAATTCTGGGTGAATTCAGGATTTATGGTTAAATTTCTGTGACTGTATCTCGATGTTTTTGCTCAAAAACCAGAAAGTCGTTCTACGCAGCATATTAGGTGTAACGTTAAATTTTACTACGTGCGGGCTCTGTGGGGGGATGCCACACTCCTGGAGGAATCTTCTCCAACTTCAGTCTATCAAGACTTGACACACACCCCCGGGAGGGCCCCCCCCCCCCCGAGGTAATTCGAGCTGAAAACCCTTAGGGGTCAAAAGCGGAGGAACATTTAAAGATTCGTACTCCTCGGAATCATTCAGGTACTGAAAAGTCTTCAAAATGGGCCATTCCAGTAAGATAGTCCACGTTGAGGGAGAAAAAAATCCCCACTTTTCAGAAGCCAAATAAATTCAGACTCTGATCATTGTCCTATGGTTAAAATTGTCCTAAGAAATCCCATTCAAAGTTAGGTGTTTCTCATGCTGGATTACTAAGCTCTAGAGTTTGGTTTTAAGGCCTGAAAGGTCTGGGCCTTCTTATATTTACTTTGGAGAAAATCTGGCCTAGGCAGGCCAGGAAAAGAAAAGTCTGAATTTGAAAGTACAAAATGTCTAATAAAAACCATATATATATACATACATATATATATATATATATACATATATATATATATATATAAATATAAATATATATATATATATATATATATATATATATAGTACAAGGTGTAAGTACCCAGAGGATATCAACTGCATGCAAATACAGTCCACATTCTGCCCAGTTACTCTCTAGGTACAAAACCATTCTCCTAGGCAGCCAATTCAGCTCTCAGCAAAGGCGTCTGATGATGACAAAAGATACAGAATAATATTTACTAGTACCAATTATTACCATCTATTGATCACCAGTGTTGGACCAAGCCCTCCTGCAGCTGATTTATGTATATTCACCAATTTCCTTCTGAATGCAACTGGTATCTCTAGTTTGCACATGAGAAAACTAGGGCTCCCTGAGAACTGTTTTCATTTGCCCAGCATAAATCTCAGCTAGCTATGGTGCAATCAAGATTTAAACAAGTTCAGTCTGGTGTCAAAGTTCTTAACCATGTCTTTTCCTAAAGCTGAGGTGCAGTGGGGAGCAAACAATGGAAATGGCAGGGTCGTACTCCAAATTCAGAGACTAGGACTTTGAACAGGAAAAAGAACAGCCACTGAAGGGCTTGACAGTTCAAACATCAGAGCTGAGAAATGTCTGAATATTAAAACTGTAATGTGAAATACCAACCTCGGATAAAAGGGCTGAAAACTTCCAACGCAAATATTTTTGCATCATGGAGAGACAGTATTATTAACCAGCGTTACAGACTCCTCCCCTCCACATGAAATAGGTGACAACAGGGAAATTAAAATACCTGGGACATCTTTACAGGAGGCTGCCCTCTTGCCAGAGGTTGGGTTAAATCCCTTTTCTATAGACTTCCATGAAAATCTAATGAAAAATTAAAGGCAGAAAAACTGATATCTTTCTTCATTTCCTTTCAGTGCGTGGTATGATCCAACTTGAGTACAAACTTCATAAACCCAGAGGACTTATTTTTTAAAGTTAATTCAGTCCTGAGGAGGATTAAGAATGGCATTTTTTTTTTTGTTAACAGGTGGGAAACAAAGTCAGAAGCAACAGCTGATTCACTCTCTTCTCCTTAGATCAGACTTTCCAGTAATGAGAGTCCTTTAAAGAGTGCATTCGTATCCTTAGTGTCCGTAGAGTATAAAATCTATCAAAAATACAAATAAAAGTTTCTCTACGATATAAGAACGAGGCGTGCGAGCACCTTGTTCGTTACCAAAAAAGGAATTAATTTGTCACAGCGAGGATTTTTTTTTTTTGTACCCCCTCCAATGTTTCAGTTTCTGTTTCACAAACATGCCCATTTGTATAGAAACAAAGGAAAAGACAGTGGTTAGGCATTTAAGGGAGAAAATGGTGGTCTTAACAGTAGTTAACAAGGAAATTCACTGAATTCTTAGGGTATGTCACAAGCATACCTAAAGAAAAAACAGAAACTTTTTTTTTTTTTTTAACTTTCTGCAAGGCCTGTACATTTCATATCAGGGAATAGGGAGTCAAAGACAAAAGACAAAAACACTGCTTACTATAAAATCTCTACCTGCCCTCAGAAAATGGGGCATATTTAGCCAGATGTCAGGTCCCCGGGGAGCAGAGATACAGGAAGAAGACTGCTTTCAAAGCCTGTGGCCATCGGGACGCCTGACCTCAGAACAGGTGTCTAAGAGACTGGCCCTGCTTCTGTTTCCTTGGTTTGACACCGTGGTGGTGGGTGGATTAAGAACAATCTCCAATCCACAATTTGATGAGAAGGTTTTGCTCTACGCAGTTCTAAGAAGACTGCCAAGTCCTCCAGGAGAAGTTTTGCAGGCATCGTGCCAAGCAACTTGGCTTGCAAATCGGGTCTGTGAGAGTGCAGGCATTGGGACCGAAATTGCATAAAGGATTATTTTGGTCTGAGGATGTCCTTAATTAGTCAAGTGCTAACAGTAGTATGTAGGTTGCAAGATTTAAAATTTCCCATAATCTCCCACACCAATCAGGAGAAAACAGCTTTTTGAAAAGCACATGTGAAAAATTAGGAGTGTCGATGTCTAAGAACATTTCTAACAATATCTGGGCTGGCAATACTTCTTTCTATGGAATGTTCCAAGCCATTTAATAAGGCTTTATGTCTGTACAGCACTTCACAAACTACAAGGCTCTCTGAGGTACTTTTCAAACTCGTAACGAGTCCATCAGGGAGGAAAAGGCAGGTGAAGTTTCTCCCCATTTTACAGATAAGAAAACTAAAGCTCAGCGGGTCAAGGAAAAGATGCAGCCATAATAATTTCCCATTCCAGACATGAATTTGTCCATTCGATAAGTGCCAGAGAATTCCCCGTTTGCAAACTCCCGTGCAGGGCCGTGAATTAGTAAATCGATGAAAAGAAAACTAATCCCCACAAAGACAGTAGGAAGCTGGCAGGTGGACACAGAAAAGCATTAAAATACCAAGATGAAAGTGTCAGCATTCTTTAGCAAACAACGTTATTTGTCTTCTTCTATTGAGTTTTACAATTTGAGCATCACATCTGAAAGCAGGTCAACGTATAGGAGAGGCGTGTGTGTTCTCTAATGCCGAACCCTCTTTTCTTAGAGGGAACCTGTCACAGACCCTCAGTCTGTATAACCTCCACTTCCCTCTGGGACTCCCTGTGCCCAACGAACTGCTTTGCCCCACAGCGAATCGAGAACAAGAAATGATCCACAATCATCCCAAGTGCATGGACGTGAAGTCATGTACCCAGAAGACACGACCACCCCGTAGCCACCAACAAGCCCCTCCAGACGCAAAGACAAATCCTCCTCTGGCTTCCTCTGAATGAGCTGGGTCTGTTTAAGTCACATAGGATCCATTCACCACAACCCTAAGCAGGCTGATGCTGCAACCATATGGATGTCAGAAAGCTTGAACAGCCAGAATGGCCACTTCGTGTCTTGCCTGGAAACATGACAGAGCTGCTGATTTCAAAAGACTGATTTTTGTGCTGAAGGAACATGCAGAAAGGGGCAAGAACAGAGTTTAGCATGCTTATTTATTGTCGTTGCCAACAGGGCATACTCTGGAAGTATTCTGGAAAATTCATAAGGTCCAGGCCAATGTATTTCTAGTAAATTAAAGCAATGCTTTATTATTATGATTATTTCCTTGGTTACAGTGTTGATGCTGAAAATTTAGGGAAAACAGAGCCCTTGTTATCATATGCTTGTGGAAGATTTTAAGCTAACAAAAAGTTCAGTCTCGATTCCAGGGCAGTTAATTAAGGTTGACCAAGTCAGGCAGAAGTAAATTAACTCGGCTGATCAATTATTTATATGAAGCAGAATAAATGCCCTTAAAGAACTTGGTCTGTTCATGAAAGGGTGTGTAAATTAAACTAAACATAGTTTTGTAAAATGTATTTCTACTTCTATGGGGGGGGAAGAGAAGAGACGTTAATTGATGCCAGAGATGACGTGGTTCTCCTCCTATCCGAAAGGAAAGATCCTCTTTCTCATCGTTCATCATGGGCCATGAAAGAAGGAAAACGGAATGCGTTTGAAGAGCTAAGAGAAGCTCCTGGAAAGGAAGAGAGGGAAATGAAGAGAGGAAGGGGCTTGGGGAGGGAGGGACAGAGACGGGGAAGGAGGAGAAGTGAGAAGGAAGGAGGGACAGACTGAGGGATGAGAAGGAGGGAAGGAGGAGGACAGTAACTCTAAGAATGGAGAGACGGTGTGAATTGCTGTAATTTGGAATCACTGACCATCATCGGTTAGACTCCGTGCAGAATGGACAAGAATAAAGGCGGGAGTGAGTCGAAGCTCTAGTTCTAAGAGAAGTACTGATGTTGCATCATGATGATTCAAAATCCATACTGGTCATCACGTTCGTGCCATCAGGAAAGAAGAAAAACTTGTCTATGTGAAGATATAACGCATACATTTACTTCTGGGTCTCATCGGGTAAATGAACCGTTCCCTTTCAATGTGCAAGTGGTTTACCTGGCAACATAATACACATAAAGGAGTTTTAAAGAGCAAGGTGCAGCTGAGGGACTTCTTCCCCAGCAGCCGGCAAAGAGCAAGGTGGCAGGACACTAACCCAGCGCCTTCCTCTCAGTCCTCTTGCAAGATTTTGAATCCTCCCATTCAAACTAGGGACTCAAGAGCAGAGAGCAACCCTGAGGAAAGTCGAATGGAGACTTTATGTTTCCTAGCATGAGGCACAGAGAAGAAGAAAGACTGGTGGGAGGATTACGGAAGAAGGTGAAGAAAGGGCAGGATGGAAGGGCCACAACTGGCCCCAAGATGCAGACTTGTTATCCCTAAGTGAGGATTTCATAGCATATTCTCGAAGGGAAAAAAAGGGTGGAGGGGGGGGGAAGGAAGAACGAAATAAGAGAAAAAAGTAACACCAGCTGGTTAATTTCTCACTGAGATCACTCCCACAAGTTGTGAACGAACACTTCAGACACTCCTGTCCGTCTATCCACTGCCCCCACTGGCAGGGGCCCCAGTTTCACGGAAAGACTATCCAAGGGTCAAGTTTAGGAAGAGAAGTCAGTGTGCCGCCTTGTGTTATGAAAGCGCTATCTTCCAATACCAAATTTTCATAATTATAACAGAAAGGCGTAAATTTTCTAATGCATGGCAGTTCAAAAAGTAATCAAGGGAATGAGCCGGAGGGCTATTTTAATGTGTGCAAAGCTAGTGACCCACAGTAAATGGGAGGTAAGCTACAATGAATGCAAAGTAATGTACGCATACTCAAGTCCTGCTCTGATGAGGGACGGCTAAAATTAACACCCAATTAATTTCCGAATTGACAAACAAATGAAACCCATAAATCTACTTTCTCATTAATTTTCTTGTGGCATAATTTAAAGCAGTAATATGAGGGCAAAAACTGAGCATTATCCATCATAAATATCAAAAAGATAGCACTGTAACACCATAAATTATGCATATTACCTGTTGTTAAAAATGATTTATGTATTATCAACTTTATCGTGCACTGGAAATATCTAGATCTATCTTTAAAAATCTAGAATTTCATTTAGCGCTCAGGAAGAAAGCAACGAAATAGTCAAAAACGCGTCTTAAAAAAAAAAAAGGCTATTATATAGCCATATGTGAGTTGAGGGCAAAATTGGAATCCTTCAGGCTGAGGATACCATGGAAGTGTCAGGCTGGGCGTCTCAACAGAGAAAGAAACAGCTCCAGGAGCACGCCTCCCACAAAGCCCCGGTACATGTGTCCTAAAGGAGCATTTCCTAGAGGAAATGTGGGGCTTGCTGTGGGAAAAGGAGTGGGTATAGGCAAGGATGCCCTGAATACACCTCAGAGAGTCAGAGGGGGAGAGCCCAGGGCTCCAGGTGCTCAGTTGGGTGAGAAGTCTGGGGAGAAAAATGGGCTCACTGTTAATAATGTAATATGGTAGCATGCTTACCTTTATAGTTCAAAGGAGGAGAACAAAAAAGAGCTAGGGACTAGTTTGTATTTATCAGTCAAAGGGTGCCTGGGTGGCTCAGGAGTCACAGATCTGACTTCAACTCAGGTCATGATCTCACCGTTCGTGAGTTTGAGCCCCTCATCAGGTGAGCTCGTGCCCCACTTCGGGTAAAACATGAGCCCCAGGTGAGCCCTACTTCTCTGTGTATTTCGGAAGCGCCCTGTATTTATCAAGTTAATGGATGAAGAGGCATTCGGAGTAAAACGATCCCCTTCCTGGCCTCTCCACCTCCATTTTGTTAACAACAACTTTTTAAAAAAAAAACCTTCATTTTCAACTATATTTTCAGGTATACCTTATATATACAGTAGCTCCCCTTATCCATGGGGGACACGTCCTGAGACCCCCAATGGATAGATGGTACCGAACTCTATTATACACTATGTTCTCTTCTATATATACCTACATACCTATGATAGCATTTAACTTAGAAATCGGGCACAGGAAGAGGTTCACAATAATAAATAATAGGCTAGAACAATTATAATGTTATAAACTAATAAAAGCTATGTGAATGTGGTCTCTCTCAAAATATCTTGTTGCACTGTACTCACCCTTCTCCTTCTCGCGATGACATGAGATGATAAAATGCCTACGTGATGAGCTGGAAGTGAGGCGTCTGACCTAGGCGTTGCGACACATCCTTCGGGCAGTACCTCGGAAGGAGGATCATCCGCCTCCTAACACCAGCTGACCACCGGTAACTGAATCCACAGAAAGCAAAACCGTGGATACGGGGGACCACTGGGGTAGGGATTTAAATACCTAACTGCTGAGTTTGTAGGCAAATGAGTGAATGACACTGGAGAAAACTCCAAGTCCGACCTCCCAATCAAATGAAATCAGGAGCTTGTGCTGGCCTCCACCTGTACGTTCCTACTTTTAAAATACTCTAAGTCCTGTACCTCCTTTGGAAAGTCTAATCGTTTTGGATTTCTGAAACTCAGAAACTAACTTAAGCCATTAAATCATTTTATAAGTCACAATGGAAGGAGGATGGTCCCAATCGTTGAAAATTTAAAGATCATCAATCGACGAAAAACTCCACGCAAAGCCACGGTCGAGAGTTAATATTCAATTCAGCTGGACTGGAAAAAGGTGGCGAGCAGGATGTTTAATTTTCCCTGTAATGCATGACTCGCAACAGAGTTAGAGGAAGAGGGTGGTAATAAAATAATGTTCCCAACAAAAACATGACTTCCCTTCTCTACCAGGCTTTCGACGTAAAGACAGAAGACTCTGCATTTCCCAAGAAAAGGAATTCCTGAATTCCAAACCCGAGGCAGCAACCTGTTCAGAGGAAGTGTGTGGGTCTCTCACCGGCTGTGTTAATCGAACTTTTAGAGTCTTTGTAAGTCATCAATAAGTGCAGATAAAGACACCCACCCCTGTAAAAGTTACAAACGTCCAATTTATATTTTCAGAATGTCAGCTACCGTGGGTCTTGTTTCCCTTCCCTCCTGGTGGACGAGAGTTTAAGTGCTGTAATCATAGCAACTGTGGGCAAACCAAGGAGGTTAGAAAGGAGCCGCTCTAGGAAACAGAAGCACAAAGGAGAAGGCACACCCACTCCCGGGCATATTAATCCAGACGGACTCAAATAATGAAACAGAGACCAAAAAGGAGCTTTGCCAATCCTGTGCTAGGCTGCTGGCTTGGTCACAAGGAAGCCTCTGCAGCTTAGGGTACGACGGGGCCAGGTGTTCTAGGGAGCTTAATGAAAATGCATTGTGACGGAACCAGAGTTGAAGTTTGAGAATGAACACGGCCGGCCAAACTTGAATCGTTTCGAACATTCAAACAGCTGAACTGTCACACATAGCCCGGTGGAATAAAGTGGCCAACCACCAGGCCAGAGTATTATTATTATTTTTTTTTCATTTCCATATTTTATACAGTTTCATATACGCGGGGGCAGGTTCCTAACATCAATTAATGACTGGTGGGCGCAATGAGACACACTTCACGCATCTCCTGCCTTTGCCTCCAGCCCCTAGCCGCTCTAGCGGCCAGAGCGAACAATATGTTCAGAGCATCACGGCCGTTCAGTGAATGCAGGTCTTCAGAAGTCAGTGCTTCCGTTTCTCCACTGCGTGCAAGGGACAATTACTCAATTTTATCCTTCAAAAACTTCAGTATGCATATACGTACTTCCCCCCGAAACTTGCTCTTACAGATAGATTAACAGGCTTTCTCCTGATATAAAAGACCTCAATATGTTGAAGGTCATTACCCCCAGCCTCCACCCTCAACCCACTCCGTGGTTTATCCTTGTAATTTATGGCAAATGCCAGCAGGCCCTGCCTAGTATTGAAACACAACACAAATTCAGAAACAGCAACAAACAAGAATTTAAAAAAAAACAAAAAACAAAGATGATGTCAGCTGTTTTCTCTGCTGTTTGCAAAACATGACAAAGGACAGGCTAATGTTTGGTATTGTCTAATGTGACTCCTAGTGACCAAGGGACAACAGTCACACACATCAGGCTGAACAAGGAGACACAATGTCTCCTTAACCACAAATGAGAGAATGCATAAAAGTCATTTTAAAATGAGACAGGTGAGAATAACAGGTAAAAAATTAAAACACTGGCTTGTAAAAACATTATCAGGTGTATTAATTGTACGGATGTCTCCGCTTGTATGTATCACAGAGAATTTATTCACAATACGTTAACCTCAAAGTTAATCTCCCCGTTTCAAACTTGAGCGAGTACACACATCACACAGGATCCCATGGAGCCCACACAACAACACCCAACGCACGCACACAAGAACACAAAATCCAAGGATTGTACCTTTGGAAGGTGACTGCCTTGTTCCTAGCACTAGACTTTTTCTCCTACACCTTCTAAGTCCTTGTTTGCTCCACAAAGAGTTTTGTAGCCATCTGATGTTCTATTACTAAGCTAGTGGCCTTTCAGGAGAGCTCTCTCCCTTCTGAAAAAAGCAAACAACTGCATAGATATCATTACACTAAGGAAATCTCTTAGAAAAACCAAACAACTTGCTAATCTCTCCAGCCCCTTCATCCAAGCAAAAGATAAGAAAAGCAAACCTAAGTCTGTTTCAACCACATTCCAGGGACAAGTTCCCCTTTTTCTTTCTTTATCAAAATTCTACTATTTAAGTTTTTTTTTTTTAAATGTGTGTGTGTGTGTTTTAAACAGACCTTGCAGGATAAACCACTGCTCGCACCCCGCAAACAAAGCAATATTTGTTTAATAACGATTGCTGCCATGGGTACAGTAAACAAGGGGCCCAGCATTTGTGTTTATGAACAAACACATCATCTTACAAGAGTAATTTAACATTAACCAGGTGGAATAATCAACAGATTTCATAGGTGACACCAGGGGCAGGACTAATGTAAACAGGGCTAGGGAGGAGAAAGGGGCCACTCTTTGGGAATCAAGGTCGAGGTAAATGCATTACAGAGTAAACAGCTGCAAAGAAGGCAAGATAAACAAACAGTCATTCTTCTGACATTTAGAGAGGCAGAAAGGTTGTATGTTACACAGATCAGCTGCTGACCACCATGAAATCAAACCAGTTGGAGACCAGGCCTGCTTGTTTGCACAATGCCATGTTTGCTTATAAACAACAATTTGCTGTTACCAACGTCGCATTACTCATCATCACATAAGCCAGAGTGAATCAAGTGAAATCCGGTTAACTCTTTACTGGCGACATTACTCAAAAAAACAAAACAAAAAAAATCACGGCCCCCTTTAAGAAAATTACCCCCAGATGAAGCAAACAGAGCTCAGTCAATGCCTTTTTACTTCCTGCCTCGTAGATAAAAATAAAGCACCCACATGGTTTAAACTCCTAAGGATTGGATTTGGTCACAGCTTTAAAAGACTGGAATGTTTTCATGCTTGAGTAACTACACATTCATCTCCTGGGCTCATCTTCTTTTATCAATGAAATACACGGGTGAAACACTGATGGGGATCTTGAATGTTTTACCTAGAAGGAAAGCCCAAATGTGCCCTCTGCCCAAGTTTCTCGTTCCAAAATACCTTTAAGTGCACTGGATCCACACACGAATAGATGTTTCTCAACTACGATGAAACGATCAAACTGTCTCAGGGTATGATTGTGCTCTTAAAAAACAGGACATAAATAAATGAATCAGTTGATGTTACATAGAGCCACTCAGGAGTTCAGTGTGTCAGCTCATCAAAGAAATCTGAGGCTTCGAAAGAGTGAATAAGTTCAATGTCTCCACTAACAGAAGTGTTATGAAGAATTGTTTTATCTTCAAAAATTCGCTTCATGTGTAAGAACGTGTAAAACAGCTTGCTCTATGTTATAAGAAAGCTATCCTGTTTCATTGGAGAGACTGTATTTAGATGTACAGTTTGCAATTAAAGTATTATTTTTAATCTACAGATTCTCTAACGTTTCTAAACTACTTAATTGTGATACGTGTGAATGACATCTCTCCACTACTTAATAGTTAATAAGCAAAAACATAGTGAAAATCGGTTTGGTAATTTGTATCTTACATTTAGTGTAAGTTAATTAAGTTTTTAAAAATCTGTGTACTTAATATTTAATAAGCAAAAACACAGTGAAAACCAGTTTGATAATTTACAGCTCACATTTCTTTTAAGTTAATTAACTTTTTAAAATCCTGTGTTATGTTAGCCCAACGTACAGTAAAACACTGCTGGATATCCAAAGCAAAATTTGCAAAGGACATACTAAAGTCATACTTTAGTCAAAACTAAAGACATACCTCAGAGTATTGTGGCAGTGACATTTATTAAGCATCAGCATGCTGGAATTTCCAGCTCTGTCTAGAAAGTGTAACAGAATTGTCGTGGGCCCTTTGCCCACCCCTGATGCCCACCGCCCAGTCCGGCTATGAACTTCTTTCTTCACCTTCCCTAGCTGCTCCTGTTCCCCCATCTCCTGGATCTATAATCCAGTCTTTGTTCTGCCACCCTAACATCACTTCCTTTTGTGTTCTGTCTTGTGCTGCGGTTTGTCTCCCAAGTCCCTCTCCCTGCTGACAGTCTCCTTTCCCCAAACCACAGCAGCCCCCGAAGCCTCGATAAAGAACTGGAGAAGAAATGTCCAACGAGCGCTCTGTGCCCAAGCAGGAGGGAATTTCTCAGGCTCGTGTGTGGATGAGCCTGTTGCCACTGTGTGGACACAAGGAAGGCACACTGGGACCTCTCCCTTTCCTGCCCTAGAAAGCCCTCTGGGGCTCGAGCTGTCCCCACTGCCCTGGAGAAGGAAATCCAGCCTTGCTCCACTCTGGATGATGAAACCAGTCTGGCTGCAGGAACAGCTAAACACCAAGACTCTTCCTCAGATGCTTTGGGAACTGCATGTTCTCAAATTCCAGGCTTACTGCTCTCTGCACACGGCCTAGATGATCAGGAGACAAAGAAAAGTGAAGCGCCTTGTCTGCCGCTCCAGTAAAACTCGAGAGAGAAAGAATCGAAGAAGGAAAAGCAGAATGCTGTGAGTGCAATCCTTATTCCCCATCTCTATTGCACACTGCTTTTCCTGGAGTTCTCTTGACCTTCATTTTTATTTTCTTTTCCTAAAGCCTGGATGAACTAGACTACCAGCGAAGGATTACAAAGAGGGTTTACAATTCCAAAAGGAAATCCAAAGAGTTGTAACCATGTCGCTTGATAAAGGCCAATCATAACTGAGCCCTGGAGTTTTGAAAATCAAGCTAAACCGGGGCACATGATCATTACCCAAATGAGGACTCGTCCGTGTTCAAAAACGGTTTTACTGTTTCCTTACTAACAACAAGATAAATAGTGTGCCTTTTCCTCTGCCTCAGTTGAGGTGGTAAACATCCTAACGCACCTTCAGTTTTAGAGGCATGTGCCCAGTGTACTTATTTTGTTCCCCACAGAGCCCACCTTTCCCAAGCCTTATTTACAAAATAAAAGAAAATAACTGTAAATGAAAGAATCCACTTATTAGGAGGCCTTTTAAAGTAACCTGTTTGATCAACTGTTGCAAAACCTGAAAACAATCCCAGGGAAACTCTGGGTAGACCCAAGATTGGTAAGGGATGATTTGTTCTCTCCCACACATCTTCTCTGGGAGGAAAGCCTTACAAATTCTGAGATTCTTGGAGTGGTCATGTCATCTGAAAGGACACCTGAGCCAGTTTCCAAGGCTCAAGCGTTCATTTCTTCTTTTACCACCATTATTTCTGCCACTTCTCTCCCTCCACCAATGCTATTTTTCAAATTCACTCTTGACAAACATACAAATCTATCGCAGAGGAAACTTTGTATCACTTCGTCAAAGAGAAAGCCAGTATGTATCCCTTTATAGGAGAGAAAGACTTTACAACAAATGTAACACAACCCAACCAATGTTATTAAATTCTAGCTAGATCCTGCTGCCCACAAAGGCTCTGAGCAGGAACCATGTTCTTTCTTTGTTAAATAATGAGCTTACAACTGGAAGAGAGAGATTAAAGACATACTGGTACCAAATGGAAACTTTCTCCTTGGCTTTATCGGAAGGATTAAAACAGACTGAAAATGGAATTGCTTCAACATCAAATCGCAATAATGAGAACCGGTGAATGGTTTATGAACCACCTAAGAATCCTCTTCCAATACACCAGTGAGTGGTGCAAGCTTATGGACTGGGGAATTGGGCAAGAGGAGATGTAAGAGGCCCCTCTGAGGACCAGGCTAGATCCCGGACTCCAGAGCACGGTTTTCTAACGATGCAATTCCCTAAGCACTTGCAGAGGGCCTACTGGGTATCCACACGCTGCTAGAGAAATAAAGAATCAACTGGCTAGACTCTCTCTCTTTTCTCGTCCCCAAAGCGAACGGGGCTCCTGGGCCGTGGGTATGGAGCCTGTAGAAGACACGATAAAGATCCAACTGGCAGCTCCAACGTGAGCCTCCCTCCCACGCCTGCCTTTTCGCACACCACCAGGGAGCGGCTCTTCAGCCACTTCCACACAGCCGCCTTTCTACGATGCAGGTTCCGAGTTTACTCAGCACCCAGTAACTACTAGATGATAAAAACTATAAGCACATCACTCAAATGCTTTATTGGTCAAAAAGATGGATGCTTTTATTAGCCCAACGTTTTTTTGTAATGGAGTGCCACTGATGACCCAGCATTAGCCTCATTCCCTGCTATTAATCACACTTCTAAGAGCTCATTTTGCCTTAAAATCTTAAGAAATTGCTATAATTTAAAGACATGGTGTCTACATAATGGGAAATGCCTCATGATTGTATCATTTCACAAAATACAGTATTTTTGATGGGAACAATGACCATGATGCTAAGGTATTACAAAATGGGAATAATTTATATATATATAAAAGAGGAGTGAGATGTAAGCTGTCTTTTGTATTTGTGGTTTCCCACATCTGTGCACTTTAATCACTGCCTCTGGGAGACTGATTAATCCAAAGGCATAGGCATACAGTTTACAGAATTAAAAGCAAAATAACATTCCCAAACAAATGAAAAATATAAACGAAAGGGAGAAAACCTAATGTAAAAAGAAAAGATGTGAAAACGCATCGTGTGCTTTAAGGAACTTCCATCGGTGGTATATTCCTTATTCATCATCTATAATTCCTGTGCCTTGTCTGTCCATGTAGAGAGAACTAAAGCAAGCTCTTCAAATAAGTGACTTCAGGACAAGCTACAGGTATCTGCCAATTCACTTTCAGTATTATTTCAATAATATAATGATGGCCTTAACTTGTAAGTCCTCATCTCATTAAACCACCCTTCAAGAACATTTAGCACAGCTGAATACTATAAAGGAAAGAGTATTTGAAAGAGTTTTTCAAAATACGGAACTAAAATAAATCTTTTCAAAAGTTCCCCTTCCATTTTTATGACTACACAATTAGAACACAACATACACAAATCTTCAAATGCTGCATACACACAAAAATGGTGACCTTGTGCTACATGACGAATGAGAAGTAGGCTCCAATCAGGCACAGAGATTTTTGAATAGATTTGGTGTGAGTGGCTGGGCAGCATGGAGAATCAGTCAGCCTTAAGTCAAGAATGTAGGCATCATCCTACAGTTAGCAAGGCTCAAACCCAGACACTGTGAAACAGCCAGAGGCTGGTGACAAAGCATAGGTGGGGCTGGACATCAGAGTGCTCGGTGGTAAGTAATCACAACTCTGAGAGGCCCCTTCTAACAATGTGGCTATCAAATGGTCATGAGAAGCACCTAGACCTTGGACCCCCTACTCTACCTAGTAAAAAGCTCTGTACCTATTTCTCAAGACCTAGGAGGAAGTGTTGACCAGAGGGATATTTAAGAAGAAACTGTCACAGACAAGCCAGTAAGAAGCGGAGAACCTAAGGTGCCCAGGATAGGTAGAGGGGCACCAACAGCAGGTGGTCAATGGCAGCCTCCCTTCACACGTTGAGGGCTGGGGCCACTGAACGGCTACCGAGTTGATGGTGGGACCATCTGATGTCTGGTGACCTCAGATTCTCCACAGGACTCATTCATCCACTAGACACTCAAATTTTCAAAAGGTGTTGCTACTCCTTGGCAATGCTGTGGTAAATGTGAGTGGTGGGGGGAATGGACATCTTTAGAGCAGGAACACCACCTGGTACAAAGGGATGAGATCTACAACGGAGACAGGGGGGCCCGTGAGCATCATCAATACCTGAGTTAAGATTCTCACGGCCCCTGGATAATCAACTGATGGACGGCACCAGTGTATTTATTCAAGAGCAGATCCCAGGGGCACTTGTCTTAGGAGACCAGTATAGGTGCAAATACTCTGTCTCATGGCCAGGCTCTCCAAGAGAACCCCATATGCTTCCAAAAGATAGGAAGTTGTCATTTATTACACTGTACCTGTGGTGCAGACCTCAGCTACACAAAGCACGGTTCTACGGAGTGCAGCATGGGTGTCTCCAGGGAGCGTGGTACAAATGCAAATTCTTAGGCCCATCTTGGGCCCGATGGAGAAGAATCTGCATTTAATAACATCCCCCAGGTGATTCACAGGCACGTGAAAGTCTGAGAAGGCAAGTGCGGCGGGAAGGGAGCAGCCTCCGGCCAGGCACACGTGAACGTTACTTCCCACTCTGCCAACTTGAAGGTTTCAGCACGCCACACACAACCACTCCATCTGTCCATTTCCCCTTCTCTAAAATCAGACCATTCTGCATTGGGGTTCAGTCATCCTTCTAAGTAATACTTATTTTGGACCTAGTATGTGTCAGACCCTGTGCTAAGTGTTGGGGTCATGAGAAGCAACAAAACCTGATAGACATCCGTCCACATGGAGGTGACTGTCTTTATGGAAGACACACATTCATCAATTAGTCATACACATAAGTGGAGATTAGAACTGTGGAAAGTGCCACCATGAAAAATGCACAGTGCTCTGAGAGCACGCAAAGTTAATATATGTAAAGTGCCTTGTATATAGTAGGTGTTCAATAAATCACAGTGATTATGAGTAGCCCATAAAACCCAGACCTTTGGGAAGCCACTAAAAAACTCCCAAGAGCAGAATACTCTTCTTCCCATCATAAAATGAGCCTCAAGTAGGACTGTGTTCTCAGTTAAATTATTATATTTTTCATGTTTTCCTGCTTTTTTCCTAGTTACACAGGAGGAACAGGGCATCAGTAAAGTCAACATTCCTCCTAATGACCGTTTAGAGGCTGACATTAACTTTCCAGGTTATTGTTAAGAATTAGCTCCCATTTATCAAGTTGTAGTTAAAAGGAAAAAAATGCAGAGCAGGGCTGAAGGTGATACTGCGAACAGCCTTGTTCTAAGCAACCTTCTGATGATCATTTGAAAGCCTCGATACCTCGAGACAAATCTTTAAGGGGCTTTGCAGCAGTATTTCTTTGTCTATGCAGTTTGCTCAAGTCCAGAAAGTACAGGCTAATTTTCAGGCAGGATTAGCAACCCGTACTGCATATGCTGGACACAAGGGGTTAATTATGAACGCACTCAGCACATGCCAATACACTGGGAAACCTGGACCGAACAGGAATCAAAGAGCTTACGCGCCCATCACTAAATCCACACCATGGAGGACGCCCACCCCAGGAGCAGAGGGACTGGAGTCTACCATGCTAAAGGGGAAGCTTTCGTACCATTAGAGGTGGGCGTGTTCAAGCGTTCCTTAAAACAACCCTCCAAAGTCTACGAGGTCTTTCCTTTGCTCTTTCCCCATGAATTCACCCACTTCAAATAAAAATCTGAAATATGATATAATGGCTCTCCACGTTCATACGCGTCAGTGGGTCTTTTTCAGAAAGGTGGCTTCCTTCCAACAGGTGGATATTTGTGATGAGAGAGGTCTTACCTCACCTGTATCAGAAGGCTCCTGATCAAAGAATAGAACACAACAGCTGATTTGGAAAAGAACAGAGAAGTGTGTGCATGTGAAATGTAGCTTGTGTTAAAGCGTCAGAGTCTTAACACACGGTAGCTGAGCGATACGACCACCGGCTCACACATCGGAGCCCTTATTTTAATTCTGATACCCGGCCGTATTGTTCGATGGAACGGAACACAGCCGTTGGCAGCTTGGTCCCTGGTCAAAAATGGGTGGTTTCCATTTATTACTGCCTGGAACAAGACTTAGCTTAGGATCGTTCCTCTGGGATCCAACTACCAAATCTGCAAAGCAGGAGGGAAAAGGCGCTCTCTTAGAGGACTTCAGGCAGTCTCTGGAGGCTAAAATTTTAGTTGCCGCAAGTCTGGTGAAGAGGTGCTACGGGGAAGCCAGGGATGCTGCTGAACACCGTACAACACCCAGGACAGCCCCCGCAACCAAGTTCATCCAGTCTCCCGTGCCAACAGCGTCATGGCTGAGAAAAATGATGTGAATCTGTACTGTTTTTATTATGGAATCAAAGCAATGAGTCCCATTTCTTGTTCAATAATAAATTTATAATGTGCCTTAAAATTTTAATGACTTGTGATTTTTTTTTTTTTGCTTGCATTTCTACTTCATAAATACTACTGAACTGAGCACCTATTATGGGTCAGATTAGGCAAGACTTGGGTGACGCCCCGCCATTTGAATGGAGTACTGTATTTGAAGAGGTTAGGCACGAGGAGGGCGTGCTCCAACGAGGATGGGAGGGGCCTGCCAGGGGAAGTGGCTAAGCCTAAAAATGCAGACTGCAGGCAGAACCTTAGCTGAGCAGGAAGCGGGCAGGGCTGGGGAAAGCGAGCCTTCGAGGACACCTACAGAAGTGCCGGGCAGAGAGCTCGAGCAGGGAGACCGAAGGACAGGTTACTGAACTTGAAACCCCTGAAGACAGAGGCAGTAAGGGTGGGAATAAAAACCGGTGGCTGGGCCCCGCTCCCACCTCCCCCTGCCTTTTGAGCACCTGCCCCATCCATGTCCCCCTCTCCCAGCTGCCCCTCTAAGCTCTGCCCTGTCCCCTGTCAGGTGTGCTTGGCCACCTGAAAACAATCCTTCTCAACCTCCAGTGTCGGTCAGCTTCCTCCTGCTCTCTCCTTCCTTTCACTCGCCAGCTGATGGAAAGAAAGATACCTCACTGTCTCCACTTCCTGCCTCCCACTGGTTCCTCAGCCCAGTGAGAGCCGGCTTCTGCCCCACCTCTCTGCTGAAAATATTCCTACCACAATTGCTAATGAGCTTGGAGTTGCTCAATTCAATTGACACTTTTCAATCCTTACCTCACTTGACCTCTCGCAACACATGACGCTGTCATTCATATTGTCTCTTGAAAAAAAAAAATCTCTTCTCTCTGCCTCCAGGTTTTCCTGCTCACAGTGGTTCTCTGCCTACACATCTGGAACTTCCTCTGCTCATTCTTAAATGTTTCCCTCTCCTGGCATTCCATCCTCACAACTCCCAAACCCTAAAGCAGGGGCCAGCAAACTTTTTCTGAAAAGGGCCATCAAACAAATGTTTGCGACTCTGGAGACCACAGGGTCTCTGCCCCGACTACTCAGGGCAATTCGGCTGGAGCACAAATGCAGGCAGACACAAGACATGAACAGATGAGCACGGCTGACTTCCAGGAAGACTTTACTTACCAAACAGGTGGCAGTTGGATTTGGCCTCCAGGGCTGCTGTCCGCTGATCCCTGCTCTAAAGCAGGTTCTCTGAATGACCTGATCCTTCCCACGGCTTCACCTCGTGTTTGCCTCTGTCTGGTGACTCCCATATCATTTTCACCAATTAAAATATCCTTCCAGAGCTGCAGACCCCCTCTGTTCCCACAAGCTTCTGGGCATTTCTACCTCGATGTCCTGAAACGATCGTGACCTTGTCCCAGAGATCACCCGCTTCTTCCTCCGTCCAAACCCAAGCCAGGGGCTTTCAGGGAGGAGGCACATTCCAAATGAGGCATTATCTGACAGTCTTCCTTCTCTTTGATTTCCTGTATTAACAATTCCCATCCCCTTTCCCTTCTATTTAAGTAATATCTGCTTCTCCATACCTGTCTACTTTGGGGCACGCCTGCATCACGTTGTAGTTCTGGATGAGAATGAATGCATCTCGTAGGCTGGCCACATCCCAGCACTTCTGATCTGTCACCTCCCTTGTTTCAGTGGCTCCCCCATCAATGGCTCCCCACTGCCTCAAGGGCCAAGTCCCCAACTAGAAGTCCTGCTCCATCTAATGTGAAAGCCACTGGCCACATGAGGCTTATTCAGTGCTCAGAACATGGCCAGCATGACAGCAGAACTGGATTTTTTAATACATGTGTAATTTTAATGCAAATTATCTTAATTTAAATTTAAAAAATGATGCTTGGTTCAGCTACTGGAAAACTTTTAAGTATGTGTTGAACAACCTGGGTATGTGAATCTACTCATCTATTCAACTATAAGTTTTAGGAAATTTAAATACAGATCAAGTACTTCTGATGAAATTTTAACATCCAAATTAAGATACTTTTTCAGACTTAGTATCCAAGAAAAGAACGTAAAATGTGTCTTTCATAAACTGATTATATGTGGAAATGATACTTTAGATAAATTGGATTAAATAAAGTACTATTATAATTTATACCGGATTCTCCAGGTTTTTTAACGTGGCTGAGAGAAAAGTCAAAATCCTGGGGCGCCTGTTCAGTAGGTTAAACCTCCAACTCTTGATTTCGGCTCAGGTTATGATCTCACGGTTAGTGAGATCGAGCCCTGAGTCGGGCTCTGCACCAACAGCTCGGAGCCTGCTTGGGATTCTCCCATTCCCTCTCTCCATGCCCCTCCCCTGCTTGCACATGCTCTCTCTTTAAATGGACATTAAAACAAGAAGCAGCAAACGTAAAATCCTTACATGGCTCTCATCGTATTTCTGTTGCACAGCACTGGCCCAGGCATACAGCGCTTCATAATCTGGCTGTATCACTACCTTCCATCGGGTGTCTCCCTCCCTGTCTAAATTGTGGCCACACTCAACAACGGACTCTAATGCCTCTGTACCTGTAGCCACACGTCCCCTTTACCTTTGTACGTCTGCCATGAATCTTTAAGGAGTTAAATCCTATTGAATCTCAAAATTCAGCTGAAGCTAAGAAGCTTGTACAGACTACATTCACCACCAACTGTAGGATAAGTAGTCTCCCATAGGGTCTCATCAAGTTTTGTACTAAACTTTTGCAGAGCAATCAGTACGCTGCATTCTAATTTTCTGAATGCTTAAGTGTAAGCCAGGGATCATGTTCTGTAACCAACGGGGAACCAGGCAGTTTGATAAATAATTTAATGTCAGATGAATGAATGAATGAATGAGATACTGTGCCACTAGAACTGATGAGCTGGGAGTTGATTATAAAGGCTTAGCTGGCATCGATGAAGGTTCGCAGATTTCTAGCCCAGGTAATTGGGAGAATAATGATGCTCTTGTGAAAACAGCCAAGTGAGGGGAAGAGGTTGCTCTCAGGAGAGAAGCAGAAGTGAAAACATGAGCTAGTGGGGAGCCACCAGTACAGAGGCTACAGTTCACAGGGAGTGGGTAAGACGGAGAGAGGAGGGGAAGGGTCCCTGGAAAAACCATAGTCTATCTTATATTTAGGTAACAGGAAGAGTGGCATTTACTAAGTTGTAGTCCTCACAACTACTCTGTGGGGTCCATTTAACCTCCACTTTTTAAGAAGAAAGCGCCAAAAGTTAGAAAGTATTAATACACGCGCACGCACACACATACACACAAAGCTAGCGGGCAGGCGTTTGAACATCAAAGTCATCTAATCTCTGTCCACTATACTGGAGAGGTGTAGTCAAGGGTACAGCCCTCGAGAGTGACATAGAAGAAGAGAGTTTCAAGAAGGAAGGGGTGGTTGGTGGTTTCAAGTGGTTTAGAGAGCTTAAGTATGATAAGATGACAGAGAAGGCAAGAGGGGATTCCCCCACCCAACATCAGTATCTTCATCCTTCTTCCCTTTTCTCTTTTCCTTCTGAGATTAAGAGGGTGTTCACCTTCTACCTTCACTCTTAAACGCATGCCCTCCTCCATCAACTACCATCGCGCCAACACCCAATCCCACTCTACTGGCTTACTCACTTTTGCCTCTACATATACTCAAGGTACTCTGACCCTAAATAATCATTTCCAGGGTACTCCTCTGCTGCCCCCCCACTTCAACCTCTTTCTCCTCCTCAGTTAGGCATCTTGAAAGGGTGTAGTCGTCAGGCTTTTATCTCCTCCTCGCAACTCTCTGTATGGTGGTCTCTCAATTTTCGAGGCTAGGATAGTGTAGTTCCTAAACCCAGAAGCCAAAGCGTTTCACCCAGATCCAGGGCAGGCAGCCTGGGAGGCAGCATTTACAACAGGCAGTCCAGGGGATGTGGATGCAATTTCACTGCCTCTACCTGCCCATTCATTATGGTAATGTGCAAGATTCCTCTGTGCCCTGTGTATTTGTTTTACCCCCTCCGATTCCGTAATTAATCCAGATTGGATTCCTGACAACTACTTCTGTCTCTATTAGTTACTCCCACCACTCAAAGTTCATCAGATTGCCTAAAACTCAACATGTCCGAAACGAAACAGTCTTCCCTGAAAACCGCTACTTTGCTCGATCAGGAAAAAAGTCACTGTCATCTCCTTTGACACTGAGCTGATCATGAGGACCTGGTAATTCTCAGTCAGGTGTATCCCCCTTTCTTTTCCTCATCCCCGTGGCCATCCGGCTACCATTACCTCTCCCCTGCAATACCCAGGGACTTTCTGCAGGTACCATACATATCATTCAGAACAAAAGCCAATCTGATCGGGTCACTCTCTGCCTTGCAAACCTCCAACCCCCCACCCCCCTCCGTTCTCAGAGGAGAGACTTAACTCCTTTGCTCAGAATAACAGGCCCGTTGTGTAACTTCCCAGACTTCTGTCCTGCCATCCTCTTCCACTAACCAACACTACTGCCCGTTACTTGCTGTGTTCCAAACATGCCGTTCTATTTCTGAGATGCTGTTCTCTCCGAACAAACTCCTATGAACGCTGTGAAACCCAGCTCAAACGCTGTGTTTAGAGAGGAGATATTTCACCCTCAGTACTCCAGATGAATTCTATTTTTATGCTGGCCAAAGATCAGGCACGTTTCAATACAATAATGACTAAACATGTCCTCCCACTAGGTCAAGCATATCCTATCACTGCTTCATTAAAGCCTAGCAGGACTGGACACTTACTATCCAAAAGCTCGCTGAATGAATGACTGGGATCATGAGCAATGGAAGGATGTGGGGTGTAGGTATCGGCAATTACTCACCCCGCCAGGAGCATGGCAGCCCCTCAGGAAACAGAACTCCTTCCATGTTGCAGACTGAGAAGATGACCAAAGAGAAAACAAAGGCTGCCAACTCTGAGCTTAGAGGAGGGAAGTTTCACGAGTGATAGGACCGCCACCTTTAGAGTGGAAGAGCAATTAAATCATCTGCTGGGATGAAATGTAGGTATAGCGGAGGCTCAAGTGTAGAGTCAGTGTGGTGAACGAGACAAACATGAAACCACAAACAATGGCACTGATCAGCCCATGAGGACTTGCTTCATTGAGCCCCGAACGCAGAGCTGCGTGGGAGGCATGGTTCTGAGCAGACCACCAGTGGTACACATCAGCTGAGGAAGAGCAGAGGACTCCAGAGAGTTGCCAAGGCCAAAGCAGCGGAGGACGAAGAGGTAAGGGAGAGAGACAGACAGGAGAGAGCATCCTACTGAAATGGTTAGTTATGGCTTCCCTGCCGGGGGTGGGGGTGGGGGGGACAAGAAGTACACGCAGGGCAGAGAAGGTAAGGTATAATCAACTCGAGCAGCGGGAAAACTATGAGCAAATGGAGGATGTGAAGCACCTGGGGACACATCTACGACAAAACACGGCGAGGTTTAGGTGAGCTTCTCAAATCACTCAGCAAGCCAGAGGGAGAGGGTTGGCACCTCACACAGTAACACACAGTAGGTGTTCAGCAGACGTTCGCCAAATTATTAAGCCAATAACCGCATGGGACAGAAGCATCCCCTCACCCAGTGATCCCACATGAGCTGCCAGCGTCTAATTTATCATCAAGCTCATTAGAAAATAATCACACATTAACAGCGTATGCCAAGGACACCCCACAGACTCGTTGTTTTGACAAGGTTATATTTGACATTATTCTAACATGATAATGTAGGCGATATGTTTAAGAGTTAGAAATAGCTCCAAAGGTGCCCAAACCTGCCAGGACCTGGCACATTACAGTCAGTCAGGATCTCTTACACGAATGAATGGATACGTACACGTAAGCGGAAAGATGAACGTGAGAATATGTATCACTTATAATGTCTACAACGAACACCAGCTACCTTTCGAAATCCTCACCCAAGGACCACTGTTCCCAGAAGTCAGACTAAACAGACAACACAGGATAAAGAGCGAAGGCACCTTGTGCCTCAAAAATTTAGATGACACAAAGGCGCTGGATGGGAGGTGGCAGGGTGTGAAGGTGCCTGCTTTCTGTCGCCTGCCATGTTATTACAATACATTCACCGCATAAATGCTAACCGTCAATCCCCTTTGCCTGGGTAGCCGCAGTTCAGAAGTGGCTCAATCTGATCAGCGACGAGCTCTCCATTTAATGCTGCTTACTTCATAAACTACCAGGGCAGCTCAATTCTCTGAACGACTGGGAAGGCAACAGAGCTGATAAGAGAATTAATGCTTTCTTTCCAAATCACATCATCTAGGATAATAAAAGCATGTTGGACAAATAACTCTTAAAAGAAATAGGAGAAAGCCAGTTTAACATAAAGCTCTAAGCTATATTGATGTTTATGAGCATGATGGGGTGGAGGGGAAAAAAACTTCTGAGCTAAGTCATAATTGCTAATGCTACGGATTTGTTCCCTGTAGAATTCTCTGAGATAAACACAGATTTGCATATTTGGAAGGTATTTTGTCTGTTAAACATTCCTGTTTCTGTAAAGAATTTTTCTTTACCAGGGGTAGCTAGCTATTTTTCACTACTCATTTCCAATTCTCTGCCCACGTGCTTCCCCTAGCCAGCCTTCTGGGATTTCTCTCTCAAACCCTAATGCTGGAGGAAAGCTCTGGAACCAGGGGGTTGTGTACAGAACCCCCATCACAGCTCTGGAAAGCAACAGGATGTGAAAAGATTGCAATGCAGGGTAAGACGGGGCACAGGGAAGCGGTGCCAAGCACAGTGACCCAAGGGGGGGGCTAAGAAAAATCAGGTCTTCAGGGACACCTGGGTGGCTCAGTCGATTAAGTGGCCAACTTCGACTCTGGTCATGATCTCACAGTTCGTGAGTTCGAGCCCCAGTTCGGCTTCTGTGCTGACAGCTCAGAGCCTGGAGCCTACTTCGGATTCGGTGTCTCCCTCTCTTTCTCCCCCTCCCTCACTCATGCTCTCTCTCTCTCTCTCTCTCTCTCTCTCTCTCTCTCTCCCTCAAAAGTGAATAAACATTAAAAAAAATTTACAAAGAAAAATTAGGTCTTCAGACATTCGGGCAATATTTACTTTCAGCTAGCAGGTTCATAAAAAAAACTTTGACCTTCTAGAAACTAATGATAGTTTTGCGGATTAAACCTGAACGACTGTAAGTTTTCAAAAGCCAGCTGGAGAGGCAGGGGTGGAGAAAAAACTTAGTGTCACTGCTCCTGTTTTTCCAGGTAACTTTGCTCGACACATCAAGGGCATGGGCACTTTTTTGGCAGCCTGCAATGCTGGACTCCTCTGGGGAGATTAAGTTTAAATTACATTGATTTTCATCTTCCCATTTACTCGAGCTAACTAGAGTACCTCTGCTTAGAAACCTGGGTGTCTCACTTTGTCTTGCAAGGTCTGAACTGGTAACAATCTCGGGATCTTTTTTGTAGCTGAAGCTGGATTCTTCAAAGCGCAGATTCTTGCTCGAGGTCTGATGGATAATGCTGACATCAGAGCATTGCCTTTCCACTTTCGGCTTCGCTCAGCAGGCCCAGGCGGGACTCCTGCCAGCCTCTGTGCCCCCTTCCAGCTGCAGTCATCCTGAGAAATACTCGCACTGGGGCAGGGGACTCTGTCATGTACAGGTGATGGCAGGGTCTACCCTAGGGTTCCCTTTTCCTTCCTGGGGTTCCCTCTCTCTCTCTCTCTCTCTCTCTCTCTTCCTCCTTCCCTCCATGTCTCTCCTCTTCTCCCTGTCCTCCTCTCTCTTCACCTCTGCATCTCCCCCCTCCCCACATCATCTCACCCCCCTGCCCGCCCTCAGTCTCTGGGCATGGGCACTAAGTGAGCTGTCACCAGCCAGTAAGAGGGACCGTGCACCGTTGCGCTGGTCAGACTGGTGTAGGAGCCAAACAAAGCACGCAGGATGTCAGACAGCAGCTGACAGTCCCCTCCGATGACAGGGCAGAGGGAGCCGGACGTTTTGGTTTGGCTGTGGGTGGGGAGAGTCATTCTGGTCTTCGTGGTATTGGTGGTGCCGGGGCCCCCTGGACCACATAAGAAGGCCGGTGTGGTTCCAATGCTGCCGTACTTCTCACGCTCTTACTCATCCTTCCACTGACGCATGGGTGGCTCGTGACCCAGTGCA